>NC_133649.1:223273274-223573274 GCF_009905375.1 Apium graveolens | reverse complement strand
GAGGCTATTTCTATCAAGAATCTGGAGAACCAAATAGGGCAAGTTGCTAACGCCTTATTGAATCGACTACCAAGAACGCTTCCTAATGATATAGAAGCCAATCCAGGCAAGAGGGAAGTTAATGAACAGGTGAATGCCATCATCTTGAGGTCTGGGAAGGTCGCAAGCCCCCAATTTCAGCAAGACGAAGAGTCTAAAATTTCTGTCCAGAATGCAGGTGCATCTACACCCTTGCCAGTTCCAGAATCTGAAGTTTTGGTTGAAGAAGAGGTGGCTAAGGAAGCAGAAATGGAATCAAGGAAGAAAACAGTGGAACACACTCCTCTTGAGGGTAATACAGGGGAAAAACAGGTCTATTCTCCACCTCCTTTTCTTAAGAGGCTGCAGAAGCAAAGTTGGAAAAGCAATTTGCTAAGTTTCTAGAGGTGTTCAAGAAACTTCATATCAACATACCTTTCGCTAAAGCTCTTGAATAGATGCTTAGCTATGCGAAGTTTATGAAAGGTATTCTCTCTCAGAAAGTGAAGCTCGATGACTTAGAGACCGTTGCTCTTACGGAGGAATGCAGTGTTGTGCTGTAACAGAAGTTGCCTCTGAAGCTTAAAGATCCTGGAAGCTTCACTATTCCTTGCACCATTGGCAATTTGTCTTTCAACAAGTGTTTGTGTGACTTGGAAGCCATCATCAATCTGATGCCCTTGTCAGTTTTCGACAAGTGTTTGTGTGACTTTGTTCGTGTTATTATATGATTTCATTTAGTTACATTTGCATGCATATAAAATGATCCCTTAGGTTGAGCTGCTTCTGACTGATTGGTTGATGTTAATTTGAGAGTAGTGATGTCGAATAAAGGGATGTTTAAGTCTTAATGAATTGAATTGCATGCCCAGAAAAAAAATTCACATGTCTTATAGGATTGCTTTTGATCTAGATCATGATTATACTTGTTATTTGTTGAGATTGAATCACTTGGTTATATTTAGAATCTTTGCTATTCTCATAATGATGTAAAAATACTAAATTTTAATCTGGAGAAAAACTTGGATTTCATTGTTAGTTATGAATAAGGCTGGGCGTCAAATGGCTAGTAGTCGGCTCATATTTTTATGAGTAGTCTAGGGTTGAATGAGATGGAGTGAAACACACTCATTCAGAAATTTTTTAAAAAAAAGAAGAAAAATAAGAAAGAGAAAAAACAGGAAAAAAATATATGTGTTTATGCATAATAATCAAGGGTGAGCTCTTTAATTCTCGAGTTATTAAGTTATTAGGGGACTTTGTGCCCAGTGATCTAAGGCTTTTATAGTCTGGGATCCGCTAACCTAACGCTCGCTACATGGGTATTATTGCATAAGACTTTTGGGACCTCACTCATTGCACGGTCAAATAAGTATGTTGTTATGTGTTCAATAATAGTGTGAATCCTTGTATAACTCTAGTAAAAATAAGGTGTTGAGAGTCATTCTGCGTTTAACATCTATTCTAGTTATAAACTTGTGATTGTTTTGATGAAAGATAAGTTATGGTTATTGATCTAGTATCGAGAGTATTTCTGTTAAGCATTCCACACATGCACGTTCTGGTTTGTAAGTTGATTTGTGAGATTTATTCAAACTCTTTTTTGAGTTATTGCATTCTTAGAGGCATCAGCTTATTCATTTGGTTATGGTTATTCTTAGCGTATCGATTTCATTATCATTTAGTTGCACTCACATAGTTGCATTCATGCATTAAGTTTGTTTTATAGATTTGAGTCTATTTATGCTTGAGGACAAGCATCGATTCAAGTTTGAGGGTGAATAGTTTAAAAATTACTAAGTTCCATTTATCATGCTCAGTTTTAATCAAATGCTTGATTAAATATGATAACAACTAAATTGACAATAACATTCATTGATTTAACAACAGATTGGCTGAGCACAGGTAAAATCTTAGCTTAACATAACTTTTAAGACATATCAAAAAAGTTGACAATTGAGAAGGATAAGCAAGAAAAGGATTTTTCATTAATAGATCAAGATTATGAATTACATGGAAGAGACAACCAAAGAAAACATCAAATTCTAATCTAGGGTGTCTTTTTCTTGTTGGCTTCCCTTCGACTTGCTTCAACGAGGATAACAAGCTGAATGATCCTCTCCTGTCGAGCTATCCTCTATCCTTCTCTTTCTTTTTCTTCATCTTCATAAATGAAAAAGTTAATTTCAAGAAAATGAACTTTCATTTGAAGTTCATGAGGCAGAGAAAAAAATATTTTTGATAGAATCTCAGTTATATGGTAGAAGGTTCTGTCAATGCGAGCCCTGAAGGTGGCATAGCAGACTTTGAAATCCATTTGAGTGGTGTGTTTGAAGATTAAGAAAGAAAGATATTTGTATGAAGTAGCGAAAATGAAAGGGTTTATGAGAATGTGAGAAGAAGAGTGGTAAACCGGTTATTTATAAAGATGAGAGAGAGGAAAATATAAAGAGGCACCTTAATTTTGAAGAGAAATAACTAATGAAATTTCTAATAAAAAATAGATTAATTATTTTTCTTCAAGATTAGGAGATACAGTTAAATAATAGCTATGTTAGTGCACATAAATTAAGATTAATCAGGAAAACTCAAAGCATACAAACATATTTATCTACTAATACACTTCTAAACTCATCATTACAATATAGAAAGATGTGCAAATAGAAGAAAAACTTACATGAGCATAAGATTTTAAATCCTAATTAACCAATCTCAGAAAGATCTTCTTTAACAAGTCTTTTCCACTTTTCTTCTTTTCTTGTTATGTTGCCAGCCCTGCATCATTTTTCTAAACAATCTCCAAACCTTTCGTTAGTGAATTATATTCTAAAGTCCGAAAAATAAATATTAAGATTTTTGACTATACAATGAAATTCATATTTTTCATTCAAAAGGAATATTTTTCATTGAATCAAACTTGAACAAATGAATTAAGAATTTTGATGATATTTTAGTTAATTACAATTCTACATTGATTCTGAACAACTTGATATATTGAATTAGTTTATCGTGATCTTTTTCAATATAATACATTTTAAATTTAACTCGATGATCAAAATCAAAATCCATTATACCGTGAAGTATCAATATTCTATATCGTGAAATTGAAAATGTACCATATCGAGAAGTTCAAAATTCTCTTCAACAAATTATTGTTTATCAGAGATAAATTATGAAAACTCATAATAATTACCGAATAAAATTTTCAAGGCACATTTGTGAGAATTGAATTAATTAATTTAAATAAGTAAGTCAATCAAGTTGGGTTGTCAACTTTACAATATAGTCCATATCATAGACTTGGTTGTGATATGGACATATCGTGAACTTTCAAAACCAACTAGTATTTGACATGCCTCGTTTCATTTCACTTAAATAGTAAACTTTCAGAACTACCATGTATCGAGTAGTCTGAAATAAAATAAAAATCCTCATAACTGGTTCTGAGTTTATGATATTGATTCTTGATTCTCAGACAAACCTGAAAAATTATGAATCAATCATTTACAAATTCAGTTATGTTTCACCTCTAGAATATGAAGTATTAGACAAGCGAAACCTTACTATTGTAGTTAAAATTCTCTGATAAAATGTGTTAAGTTTAGAAATGAAGAATTGAATAAGAACTCATTTACATCAATATGTAAAGATTTTCTTCATCCGTAACTCAACTAATCAGAAATTTTATCACACAAGGGAACACAATATAAGACTCAGTATCAATGTTTGTTGGTTCCAAATAGACCCTGATATTTCAATGACCAATTATTAGTATTTATCAGTCTTTGCAAAACTAATAAGTGTTGATATATGACCATTGCTACATTTTGGAGTTTCACATCTAACTTTTAGAACATAGAGCTTGGTTAGGACTCAACATCCTTAAAGTAATGATTTGCAAACTCTTCATAGCAATCACTAAATAAATATATGTTGATGGCTAGTATCTAGCATTTGACATGTAATTTGTTCATCAATTGCTAGATTATATGTAATAACCCCAATTTTGGGAATTTTTGAAACACGGATGAATAATAACTTTTGCTGATGATGCTGATTAAGGAAAATTATCAGACCACACTATATAGGACTACTGTTATGGAAATTCTAAGATCGTATTAGTATTCCATAAAGTAAATAAGTGTATGTAAAGATCGTCAGAATCCAAATTCGAACACTTTGATTTTCCCGAAAATCCACCAGATACCGAAAGAATTGAGTATAAGGTAACATGATTAAAAAGATTTAATTCAAGGATTATAAGAGAGGATCATAAAAGGAATATAAAATATTGAGAAAGGTTTAGGGGAACCCAAGTAATAAGATCCCGGGTATGATCCCTCAAACAATAAACGAGAACGAAAGTTAAGCGAACCGTATAATAGATCAGCGGTCATTAGCCAAGTAATTAGGGGTTAATCAAAGAGGTTAATGGACGATGATGTCATCACACCAACAAGAAGAAGACAAGTGTAACAAGATGACATAAGCAGATGACATAAGCATGACCAAAAAGGGAAAGAAGTGTTGGTTGATTATAAACCACACAAAATTTACCATGGTTAAAAGGTTAATTAATAAAAAAAAACAAAATAACCAATCCAAGGCAAAACAAATCACAAAACACAAATTAGAAGTTGACTTTTGCTTTCCAAGAACAAAAGCTCTCGGCCAAAACCAGAGCAGCAATTTCAAACTACCATATCTCCTTCAATACTCACTCAAATAGTATATTCAATAGCTCTTTGGAAAGGTATTGAGATGGCCTACAACTCTTGTTCACAAGTCTCGTCCAAATAAGCATGGTAAGACCCTCGTATTGACAGTTCTTTCAATCTGACTTTTAGAAACTTCAAAACCTAACTTTGTGTTCTTGATTTCTTTGGAAAGATCAAGCTTGTAAGAGGTTAGATTAAGGCTCCCTAAGGCTTCCTAGAAACTTAACACCTACCAAGGAAGGTATCAACTTCAAATCCTAGCTTTGATTTTATGATTCCATTAAGTTTTATTGAAGCATTGTTAGTATTAAGGCTTGATCTTTGATTATAAGTAGTTTTGGTGGATTTGTATTGGTTTTGAATATTGGGTCTTTGATTGGTTGGATAAATTGGTAAAATTTGGAGTTGGGGACTGAGTTTGTAGTATTATGGTTGAATATTATTGTATTGGTGGTTGTGAGTGAATTGATGATAATTTAGAGTGTTAATTAAATTGGAAATCGCGTAAACATAAACGTCATAATGCCCGATTTTCTTTAACTGTTCTGTTCTTAACATCAGGACCCGTGAACTCACTTTTAGGTTTTGACCATTGCCATGATTAGATAGTTCATATTAAGAGCTTCATTTTGATATGTGGTTCGCTTGAATCCGATGTACGGTTTAGGAGAAACGACCGTTTTAAGTAACGGTGTTTCGCGAACGAACCATTACCCCTCGCCTTACTTTGAAACCTTGGTTAAGGTCCTTAAATGACTAATTGGAGTATGAAACATTTATGTAAAGTGGATTAGGCAGTTGGTAGGGTACTCGTGAAAGAATCGCCTTAAAATTCTTAATGGTCAATTTATTAAAAATGGTGGAGCCGAGGGTACTCGAGCGACTTAAGTGATTCGTTAAGCGTAGAAGTGACCATAAGCGAACGTAAGGTTCAATTGGTTAAAGTCTAGTTTCTTAAGCGACCGGGGTTTAATTCCGACTTATGTTGTTGTTCATAGGTCTAGCGCGAGGTCCTAATGCGGCCAGGGTGATGACCGGAGAGGAATTCATCCATCTACAGTAGAAAAGGTTACTTATTGGTATCTTTGCCTGATCAACAAGATATCGGGTTTATGCCAAAATTCTTTTCTTTCCAAATTCATTGGATATTACAACTCTGTTCATACTTTACATGACAGAGGTTTTCAGGAAATGTATGAGAGATATATATGGATATATATCGGGACTTAATGAAGTATCTCGTAACTTCATTTCATTCAATAATATTTGAAAGATTGAATCTATTCAAGTCTTATCTTGTAGTCTCATCTGGGTTATGAACTTTTGAAACTAATTATAACTTGAACGGTGGTAGTTCAAGCAGTATTCGGAAAAGATATAAGTATATTGGAGTATCTTGTAACTTCATCTTTTCAACTTATATCTAGTTAATGATTATCTTATGAATAACAAAGATTTTCAGAAAAACGTTGAGACAAGGTTAGATATATGAGATCACCTTGCAACGATATTCTTATACAGTTATAAACTGGAACTCTGTGTTTATTATGCATGGAAGAGGACTTCCAAGATTTTGAAAAGTATATGTACATATATACTGAATATTTTACGACTTGGTCGCGTTAAGAGATCAAACTTGGTTCATTTCTTCTTGACCAAGACTTTCATGAGTACTATGAGAATGCTCATATATTGTTAATTATTATACATATTATTTCGGTGGGCTTGTTGCTCACCCTTGCTTTCTTCTTTCATCACACAACAACAAATAGACAAGATGAACAGGATCAAGCTCCCAATTCGCGAGCGGATAGGAAACGTTCCGCAGTTTCCTGTAGGCGTTTATGCCGTTGTAGCTGAGGTAGGATCTACCAATAGGCTAGGCTTTCAACTTTTGATGTACCAGACTTATGTATATTATGAATTGTAATAATGGCAAAGAATATGTAAATTTATTCAGAAACTCTTTTGAGGTGTAATGACTTATAATTGTGGAATAAAATGACTTGTGTTATTTTTGGTATTCATCTCTGAGACTATAACTTGTGGTGTGTGTGTGTATATTGTGGGGTCACAGTACGCAGTAGTTGGTTGACTGATAAGATTAAGTATTGATAAGGGAAATGGAACTCGTGACAACCCGAATCCCCGACCCCAGATTTGGGGGTGTTACATTATACATTGACACTCCATGTGTTTATTTTGATTATCAACAGCTAAAAATATCTGTTAATATAGTTATAATTGATTTGATCAATATTTTAACCACCTTAGTTCTGAAATGAATTTGAGATAGGAATCATAATTGAACACTTGGCTGCATACTCACAACAAGATAATTTATCCTTTGATGCATGAATAGTTAAATGGCTAACGCTTAAGAAAATAAAAGAAATAATTTTTATCCATTGAATAAATAATAAATATTAATGGATACAATTATATTCAGAAAAAACACCCGATTTATATATTGTGACTGTCAATTATCAATAAGACAACTGATAGGGTAATTTTGGCATGCAAAATTTTTTACCATCTTGTCAAAAAATAAATTTTCATTAAAAATTCGTAATAAATAATATGGCTACTTTTAACACATATAGATTGATTTAACATACCTAGCTCGCTTACCAATCTTGTTAAAGTAGATCCTTTAAGTGGCTTGATAGAAATATATGTTTGTATCAATGTACTTGGTTCTTGAGTCTGAACTAGATTCTCAGTTATTGCAATAGGACCAATGTTGTCATAGAAGATTGGAGTCCTTTCTAAGTGTAAGCCAAAGTCAACAAGTTGATTCTATATCCATAAGAGCTGTGCACAACATCTTCCAGCTGTAATGTATTCAGCCTCAGCAGTAGAGGTTGAAACGAAGTTCTACGTCTTGGTATCCCAAGATACCAATTTGCCTCCTAAAAATTGAGAGCTCCTTGTTGTAATTTTCCAGTCAATTCTGCAATCTACATAATCTGCATCTGAATAACCATTTAGATCAAATCCAGAATCTCCAGGGTATCAATTTCCAAGATTTTATGATCCCCTGAGATATATGAATAACCTAATTAAAGCTACTAAGTGAGATTTTCTAGAGTGTAATCAAGCCATATTCCACAGTGTAGCCTTCGCTGTCATCTCCAAAGGTAATACTTAGGTCGGCTCTCTCTTCAAACTTAGTGAGCAGGGATGATTTACCAGTCATGTGTCTTGAACAACCACTGTCCACATACCGTATATTCCTTCTTTTTCCCTACACAAAAAAAAACTAATTCAATTTAATTTTGGTACCCAAGTTTCCTTGGGTCGTATCTTGTTAGATGCCTTGTTTTTCTTTTTGACCATTTGCTACCTTAGGTTTTGAAGGATTCAAATCCACTTTTAGCCTTGGTGTTGGGTTTTGAGCAAAGATGTTCGTATTTAAACCATGTGTATAAGATTAAGAAAACATCTCATTTAATGGAGATACAAACATGTTATTCATTCCTAGCATACTCCTATGACATCCGAAATGCAAAATAGTAAGTATTTGAAATGAATGACATGTTATTATTGTTCTGACTAAACACATTAGGCATACTTGGCATGGCACACATAGGCATAGAGGGAACATACATGTCAGGAATGGAAACAGATTTACAACTAGAAGATAAATGATTAACACTATCACACTAGACACACGTTTTTCTTGGAGCATATTTATCAGGAGTGGAGTTGTTGTGCTTGTTAATCCCTACTTTACCATTTCTGTTGTTCTTCATTTTGTTTCTATTCTAGGTTATATTTTATCCAACTTATTCTTATTGGATAAGTAACATATGTTGCTTTGCTCAATCTTTTTTATTTTGCTGCTCTCACCTTTCACAAAGTTCTTAGCTTACTGGTCAGTATTTCTCATTTAAATTTCCAGTTTGCAAGTACTTATATTCTCTTTCAACAGATAATCTTTATCCATTATTTTTGCTTTATTCAATGGATAGTTATTATTAAGTTGAGGCATAGTCATCAGTAGAGTCATCTGGTTCAAGCTTCGTCTTCCTCCTTTTCCAAGCATCTTCACAAAAGGTTTCAACACCCTGAAGATCTATTAATTTGTTATCTACATTCCTAGATTCCTTCCATTTGACAATTACCTCTTGTTCAAGATCCAATGGCCTTTTCAGAATTTCTTCTCTTTTCAATATCCTCAACAACTAATCTTTGGCAGCTAGGCAATCTTTCTTAGAATTTTCAAAATCAAGCAATTGAGTCTCTAGCAAAGTGTTTCTCTTAATTAACAAGGTATTAACACTTTTAATTCTAGCATTTTCCTTTTAAGAGATTTCAGAGTGATTTGCAAGTTGTATAATTCAAAAGACATATGATTTATAGTTTCTTGACATTCATTCTTACATAACTTTGAGAGACCAGTTATGATTACCTGACAACATCCCGAGTTTATCTCTAAATCATCATATTTGATCAATTCTGGAATCTTAGCATCTACATCCATCTTCGTCATGGTTGATTGAATAACTTCAAGATCTTTAAACCTTCTGTAGGTTGAAGGCTTCCTCTAATACCAATTGTTAATCACTAACAATCAACACTAGTTTATTCGTAGAAGGGGGGTTGAATATAAATTAAAATTTTTAACAAAAATTGTATTTAGAAGTTGAAACTGAACTCAGATATTCAAAATTTCAGGTGGTTTGTTTTTCGACTAGCCACCTGAGTTATATTGAAGAAATAATATGTTGCGATTAGAAAGTAATCTCAGAGCTTCAATTTCATATGTTTCACTCAGAAAGGATCTCTCTCCTTTTTTGCTCTTGAAAAATATAAATATATTTCCTAAGTGATACTACTGCTACAACTTGGTTTATATACCACCAAATTACAATCTTGACTACAAAATATATAACACAGTCTTCTAGGTCCAGTAAGAGTGCTTTTGCATTCTTTCCACAAAAGAGGCTAGATTTTATCTTGATATATTGTTTTGACTATCCCTCCAATTTGCTATGCATGAAAATAGAATATTTCTTCTTCTTCAGCATCAAGGATCACATGCAAAGTTTGTCCTGACTTCCATTTTCTTTACTGAGATTCCCATCAACCCATGTGCTATGTCAGACTCAGGATTTGACCACTGTTAAGTCACTATCACCAAATATTTGTTTTTCCTTAGCCATTGATAGCTATTGGTTTAACCATTGATGGGTTGATGTAGTTAGCCGTTAATGTTATACTTTCACTTAGCACTTGATGACTCACTTCACTTAACTAGAATTACACGGCGTCGAATATTTATAATTAGCCCTCATATTCTAGATTATCCATTGAGTCAACATGACTTCTGAATGAATAACATCATCACTATTGATCACAAGAAACTCATGAAAAATGTTACAAATCCTCATCAGTTGATTGGCTCCTCCTTCAACGGCTATCCCTTACGATGATTAGCCGTTGAAAGCTACAATTTGACTTAACATAATTATGCTATGTATTTTTCTTATCATCAAGATACAACTATGATTCCTAACATAAGTTGATTTCAGAAATCTTAATGGAAGATGTTGTAAAAATTTTAGGAGAATATTACGAATGATGATAATATATTTAGGATAATATAAGGTAATTGTATTTTTTTATATTTATTAACTCAAAAATTGAGAAAATTAGAAAAATAATATGTGATGATTTGAGAGACGCCACCTAAAGGCCCTCGTCTTCTCATTTATATAAGTATAAAGATTGACGTACGAGTAAACTGCACTTTGTGTACCTGAAGTTTAGGTGACATATCACTTAAAATACTTCAACTATAAAATTACTACGAGTAATATTTGACTTCAATTTTTGTCATGTAGCACATCTTTCTGTTATAAAAATATAACATAGTTAATAAATGAGCTGAATTATAAGAGTAAATAATCTCTTTTTTCATTCATTTTCTTTTTCACACCCATTTTCAACGATAATAAATTTTTTAAAAAAATTGAAACTTTAATATCTTGTTAATTTCTTAACAAAATCTAGTCATGTTCTATTTGTAACAAAATCATCTCTTTCTCTTTTACAAATTGATAGTAAATTTACTATTTAGGATTACTTCAAGAAATTTGCTTATTTAGAATATAAAAAATAAACCATACACGAAATAACACACACACATGACATTTATCCCGTGTATAACTCACATTACTACGATCCTACTGGCTTCTTTTGATTTACCAGATGTAAAAGAAGAATGGTTACTCATTGCAGCATTTACCTGACATTTTTGCCCTTGGCCTAAGAAACGGTGTGATGGACAGAAAATCAAAATGTGCACTTCGTAACAAAAATTGAAGTTTAGTATATCACGTGATAGTTTTAGAACTAGGTATCCCAAGTGGTCTGAAACATAAACTACAAGTACATGAAGTGATACTCTTAATTTATGCATGCTACAAGCAAATGTATTTTTAAGAAGTCGTTTTGTAGGTAAATCTATATTAATATATTATAAAAACAAACTATTAAAAGTTTTGTTAATAATTTGTTTGATTGGAGTTTGGTCTATCGGTTCCAAATCGTTGAATTTTTTTAAATCTAATTGCAGATAACTGTTAGATATAATAGGAAAACTTATACATGGTAGTTTAAGGTTTGAATCAACAACCTGCGTAATTATAAATTAAAAAAATTCTAATAGAGACACATGACCAGTTTACTTGGATTTGGTCTATATTTTACATGTTTACTTGATCCAATTTAAGAACCTAATTTAATGATTCAAATTATTTTAAAAATTATTTACCTGTTTTGACATACCTAATTTTTATAATAACCTATTTTAATGAAATATATTTTCGGGTATATATATTCAGGCATACTTAATATTCTTAACAAATACAATTAATAAAATAGATTAAAATAAAAAAATGAGTGTCTATCACACGGGTTTTAGACTAGTTATATTTAGTGTTCATTTAATGTATTAGATTTGAAAAATAAGTACTTTTTTAATTTTTGAGAAATTATTTTTTTACTTGTGAAAATGGTACATAGATATGTGTATTTTCTAAATAATTTTTTAATTCTGAAATATAGAAAACGGAAACATCCTCTTTATGTAAGTTAAAATTATAAAAAAGATGAATATATTTAGTCAACATATAGCCATCAATATTTTAATGTAAACCATAATTTAATTCTTTTACGAAAATTATAAGTTATCACAATCGTTATATCTTAGTTCAAAGTTAATAAAATTGTTAGATTAAATACTTAAGGTTATTGCATATTAGGTCTAAAGTTCGATTCACACCTACAACATATTCTAATTAATTCTTTATTCTGGATAAATATATAAGGTTCAGTTCTCTCAAATATAATATTAAAATAAATATTTTATAATATTAATATTAAAAATATAAACTAATATATTCTATTTTGAAATTTTTGGAAAAACTAAAACAAACATTAATCATTAGTCCTTCAGTGGATGCAAATTCAGAAAATTAAAGTGGATATTTGAGATTTTTTTTTAAAATAATGATTTCTCAATAAGAAAGAACATGAATACCCAGCTTGCATTTGCATGTTGACAGATTACACAAAACACAGAGTGTTAGGCCTTTAAGTAAATTATAAGGGGGTGAATACAATTATGACAATTAATTCGAATTAAAACTCAAGGTATGAAAAACAATTTATATATTGATGAATAAAAAATATTTACAAAACTCTCTCAAAGGATGAACATATATCCTTGAGAGCTTCTTGGTCATGAATGATAAAATGTTAATCAGCACATATAGTGTAATCTGATCTGTGCTTTTATACTGCACAGGTACACAATCAACGTAATTTGTATGATATACATGAATAAGGAATCCTAATACATATCCATCTGTTGATTGCTACAAATAAGTGATGTTCTATACCGACATATTTTCTGCAAATCATATCTTCTAAATAAAGTCAATCTTCTACTGAGATCCATCTTTGACATATGATGACATACAAACACTGACGATAAACTCTGACCTGTCAAATACTGATATGTAGACAAATACTGATATCTTCCTCTAATTGATTCTGATGACAAACTCTGATAGTAAATGGTGATATCATCAAATATATTAAAAATCTCCCCCAACTTGTGCACTATGAATATATGTATAAGTTTTTATTTGATGATGTCAAAAACTTCTATCTAATCACAGAAATACAAACAAGTATAGAGTAATAGAGTTAGTGTATCATACTTTAAACTTTTACTCTTGAACCTTAGCATACCCTGTGGCTTCATCAAAGAATTTTTTGAGTAGATTCTCCTAAGCTATATTCAAATAAATCTCCATTCTTTGCTTGATATCCTTCAGCTCTTGAGTAGATTCATCATTTTGATAAATGGCTGCTAACATGTCATGAATCTTGGACTTGTAGGATTTTATACATCACAGAAGCATGGTAAAACATTTTCTTGATATAAAATCCATATAAACGCATACAAATCGTGAATAAATCGAGGGATCGATTACTAACCTTTAATAGCGATCCAAGAACGATGAACGGAGATCCCAAGCAGCTGCTCCTCAATTGTGAAGCACTCCACCGGTATCCACCAAGGGATCAAAATAATGGAGGGAGGAAGAGGTTGAGATAATTAGTTTCCTCCCTTTCTTTTCTACTTTAGAATTAGGATTTTTAATTTTTTTGGGTTAAGGCAAATAGGGTTTATAATAGTATATTAATAGGCAAAATTTCAGCTGAAAATTCCCCCATAAAATATTATTATTATTAACCCTTTAATTGACTATTCTTATTAACCAATTAACTAATAATTAAAACACCTTTTAATCATTAATCCTTTTTCTAAACACATTAGAAAAATAATTCTCTCACTTGATTTAATTTCCAAAAATTAAATTCTTAATTAATAATATTAAGAACTTTTCTTAATTAATTTATAATTAATTAAATCTCATTTAATCAATTATTAAATTTGCTAATTAATTATTTATTTCACAAATAAATAATTACCATCCATTATTTATTAATTCCTCCACCATTAAATCATTCTCTTTTATGGTGTGACCCTGTAGGTTCAATATTAAGCCGATAGTAGAAATAAATAATAATAAAACTATTTTATCATTATTTATATAAATTCTCTAATTCATTAAATATGATTAATTAATAAATTAATCATATTTGTTCTACATCGTGAGGGATACTTCTCAGCATATTGTGATTATCCGGATAATACGAATTCACTGCTTAGAATACCAAGAACCTGTTCAGTGAATAGTTACTGTACAATTAATTCCTTCTATCCTGCAATGTCATGATTAAATACAAGGCATGGAACTCGTGTCAAGCCTATCTTATTTAATCATGTGGTTTCCCATTCACTATGCTTAGTTCTAATTAATGTGTATTAGAAACTCTTTTCTAATTTCATTCACTCTGGCCAGAGATTCCTGAACTAGCATAAGTGGATCAGCATTGAACATTCTCTTCCTTTCACTGCAAGGGGTAGATCCTTTATTGATCATACACTATCTTCGTGTACAAATTTCTACGCCCAGTAGAGCCCTTATTATTATCCCTGGAGACTAAGAACTAAACCAAAGTATAGTTCAGTGTACACAAGATGACTATTATGACCTCAAGTCTAAGGATACTTGTACAACTATCACTATGTGAATATCTGCTGACACGTGAGTGAACTCCATCAGTTGTTCAGCTGTGTGAGTCATGTTCAGTGAACTTATTCTATAATAAGCACCTACAAACTAGCTATAGTGTCACCACACAAATTTCTATGAGAAGAGACATCCTTCATAATAAAGCAAGCATAGTATGTACCGATCTTTGCGGATTACTAATTACCAGTTAGTAATCCTACGACCAGGAACTATTTAAGTTCAGAGTTATCATCTTTTAGGTCTCATTATTATGATCTCATCATAATCCATAAAAGGATTTACTCTAAATTATGGTATATCTTATTTAAACACTTAAATAGATAAAGCTCGTAATAAAACCAAAACAAGTCTTTTATTAATATCAATGAAATCAAAAACAGATTACATAAAAGTTATTCCTAAATCATCATACATGATTGGACTTAGGACATATCTCTTTCAATCTCCCACTTATACTAAAGCTAATCACTCTGGTATCTAATACCCATCTTGTCTTTATGACGATCAAAGTGACTTTGAGAAAATGGCTTTGTTAAAGGGTCTACTATGTTGTTATGTGTGTCAACTCTCTTGACGTTGACATCTCCTCTTTCAACAATCTCCCTAATCAGATGAAAGCTCCGCAGGACATGCTTGGAATTCTTATGAGATCTTGGTTCCTTAGCTTGTGCTATTGCTGCGTTGTTATCACAATATAACACAATAGGCTCCTCAATGCTAGGAAGAACTCCCAACTCAGAAACAAATTTCCTCATCCAAACGGCTTCTTTTGCAGCCTCACTTGCAGCTATATATTCTGTTTCCGCTGTGGAGTCAGTCATTGTAGACTGTTTGGAACTCTTCCAACTAATCGTACCACCATTCAGAGTAAACACGTACCCTGATATGGATTTGCTATCACTTTCTGATTTAAAAATAGAGTCAGTATAACCCTCTATTTTCAACTCAGATTCACTACCAAAAACAAGAAAAATATCCCTAGTCCTTCGCAAGTACTTAAGGATGTTCTTCATTGCTTTTCAGTGGTCTTCACCTGGATCAGACTGATATCTGCTCGTCACACTTATTGAATAAGCAACATCAGGCCTAGTACATAACATCGCGTACATGATAGATCCTATTGCTGAAGCATAAAGAATCTTACTCATACGCTCTCTTTCCTCGGGTGTCTTAGGAGACATCTTTTCGGAAAGGGACACTCCATGGCTGATCGATATGAGACCTCTTTTGGAGTTTTCCATGCTAAACCTTTTAAGCACTTTCTGGATGTATGTACCGTGGGTAAGACCTATCATTCTTCTAGATCTATCTCTATAGATCTTCATACCGAGAATGTAGGATGCTTCTCCCAAGTCCTTCATAGTGAAGTTCTTCGATAGCCACACTTTGACTGATTGCAGCATCGGTATATCATTTCCTATAAGAAGTATATCATCCACATACAATACAAGAAATGTCACCGCGCTCCCACTAACCTTCTTGTAGACACATGGTTCATCTATGTTTTTGATAAAACCAAACACTTTGATTGTCTCATCAAAACGGATGTTCCATCTACGAGAAGCTTGCTTTAAACCATATATGGTTCGCAGCAGCTTACACACTAGGTGTTCATTTCCCTTGGAAAGAAAAACCTTTGGCTGTGTCATATACACTTCCTCTTCAAGTTTCCCATTGAGGAAGGTCATTTTCACGTCCATTTTCCAAATCTCATAGTCGTAGTAAGCAGCAATCGCAAGCAAAATCCGAATTGATTTTAACAGGGCTACAGGTGAAAAAGTTTCATCAAAGTCAATCCCTTGCCTTTGTTTGAATCCTTTTGCCACGAGCCTGGCCTTATAGGTCTCCACTTGGCCATCTGCTCCAATCTTTCTTTTGTATACCCATTTGCACTCAATAGGTTTTACACCCTCAGGTGCTTCAACCAAAGTCCATACTTGGTTGGTATACATAGATTCCATTTCGGATTTCATGGCACTTTGCCATTTCTCTGAGTCAACACTACTCATAGCCTCATTATAGGTCATAGGGTCGTCATCATCAATGATTGACAACTCATTATCATTCTCAATGATAAGGCCATAATACCTCTCAGGTTGGCGAGACACTGTCCCTGTCCTACGAATGGGCTGTTCCACAGAAGGTTGTTCAGTCTGAATAGGTGTTTCCACTTGAACCGTAGTAGTTTGTGCTTCTTGAACTTCATCAAGTTAAATTTTGCTCCCACTATTTCCTTCAAGGATAAACTGCATTTCCAAGAAGGTAGCATGTCTGGAGACAAACACCCTATGATCGGTGTAAAAGTAATACCCTAAAGTCTCTTTAGGATATCCCACAAAATTACATTTTACGGATCGAGATTCCAGCATATCTGGGTCAACTTTCTTGACATAAGCTGGACATCCCCAAATCTTAACGTGTTTAAGACTCGGCTTCCTTTCTTTCCATATCTCATATGGAGTTTGAGGAACAGATTTGGAAGGCACCTTATTTAGTAAATATGCTGAGGTTTCCAATGCATAACCCCACAGGAATACTGGAAGATTCGCATAGCTCATCATGGACCGAACCATGTCTAACAAAGTTCGATTTCTCCTTTCAGATACCCCATTCAACTGTGGAGTATATTGAGGAGTCCACTAGAAGACTATACCATTTTCTTTGAGATATGCTAGGAACTCTCCATTCAAGTATTCACCACTTCGATCTGATCGAAGAGTTATAATACTATGTTTGGTTTGTTTCTCCACTTCATACTTATATTCTTTGAACTTTTCAAAGGCTTCAGACTTGTGTTTCATCAAATACACATATCCGAATCTAGATTTATATTCATTGAGCAACATTTGCATCATCTATCCACTTACGATACACAACATGTTCATCATTATATGCATCGCTAGCAGGTTCAGTAGGCTAATGTGAGTCAAGCACATATTCCAGCTTCTCAACCCTGAGAACAATTCTCAAGCCTATCTTATTTAATCATGTGCTTTCCCATTCACTATGCTTAGTTCTAATTAATTTGTATTAGAAACTCCTTTCTAATTTCATTCACTCTGGCCAGAGATTCCTGAACTAGCATAAGTGGATCAGCATTGAACATTCTCTTCCTTTCACTGGAAGGGGTAGATCCTTTATTGATCATACACTATCTTCGTGTACAAATTCCTACACCCAGTAGAGCCCTTATTATTGTCCCTGGAGACTAAGAACTAAACCAAAGTATAGTTCAGTGTACACAAGATGACTATGATGACCTCAAGTCTAAGGATACTCGTATAACTATCACTATGTGAACATCTGCTGACACGTGAGTGAACTCCATCAGTTGTTCAGCTGTGTGAGTCATGTTTAGTGAACTTATTCTATAATAAGCACATACATACTAGCTATAGTGTCACCACACAAATTTTTATGAGAAGAGACATCCTTCATAATAAAGCAAGCATAGTATGTACCGATCTTTGCGGATTACTAATTACCAGTTAGTAATCCTACGACCAGGAACTATTTAAGTTCAGAGTTATCATCTTTTAGGTCTCATTATTATGATCTCATCATAATCCATAAAAGGCTTTACTCTAAACTGTGGTATATCTTATTTAAACACTTAAATAGATAAAGCCCGCAATAAAACCAAAACAAGTCTTTTATTAATATCAATGAAATTAAAAATAGATTACATAAAAGTTATTCCTAAATCATCATACATGATTGGACTTAGGACACATCTCTTTCAGGACCTACTTATGGAAAGATCATCAAATTCATAAATCCAATCTTTTTACTATTAGGATTGAAAGTGAGAACTTTCACTCCAAGAGAGTAAGTAACTTGAGCTCCTCCTTTAGGCATATCAGCAATTGAGTCATCTTCAAGAGTGTACTTTGGTATGTAATTTTATTTCTTAACCATGCCTTTTTGCTTTCTGTTTACCAAATTCTTCAAAAATTCTGACCACCTTTTAGATATAGAAATAATCTCTTTGAGAAGGCATACAACATATTCTAATTCCTGCCAAGGTTTATCTTGCATTCATTCCTGTCAAATTCTTAACCTTTTCCCTGATTCAAGAAAAAAAATATTTTCTCTTTTGGTTTGTTTGTGCCAAATAGGTAATGTACAATATGTAGTGATATGATCTTCTGAAGATCCCTAATATCTACATTCTCACCTATTCCGGTTAAATTGGTGTTGTATCTTAAAATAAGAGCATCTCCTTGATAAGTATCAACATTTAGAAGAACTAGGCCAACTATTTTACCAACTACTCTAGCTTAAGTATTATCATTGTAGGTTTTATTGATGGTTTCTGAAGAATCTATTTTGGGTGCTGGTGTCTTGCTGCTCTATAATAATTTCTTCTTATCAGCAAGTGTAAGTTTAGAATTATCAGAACTTGCAGGAGCTTTGGAATCCGATTCATCTTCATTAGAATTTAAATCTTTAGTATGAGGAATTGGGTTATCAGTATTTGTTTCTTGATTAGTAATGTCTTCAACATGAGTAGTATCAGTGGTTGAGACATGTTGTATATCAGAATTAGTAGACTTCAAATTACCTTCAGAAATTTCACCAACTTTTTCTTTCCCTTATAACTACTGTCAACATTTAGAATAGCTTGAGACCTAGAATCAGGTCTTTTAGCACTTTGAACTTGATTGATGTCCTTAATCTTCAAGGCTTGTTCCAAAGGTCTTTGAGATATAACCTTCTTTAAGATATAAGAAATTAAGGAACCATTAGTATTAACCGACTTTGTTGAGAAATTTTGAAGAAGAATGTTTAACTCAACAATACTATTTTGGATAACTCAACATACAACGAGGGCTTTCAATTAATCTATATTCTACTAGAATCAGTTCAGAATGATAATTTAGTATATACATAATGATCTTGGTAGCTGCAGTAAAAAATGAAAATAGAAGTTCGTATGAAGTTCATTAATATGTTTAGGCAATGGAGGAATAAGGTTGAGGTCATTCACAACAATTATTAGGGTTATTGTGAAGATCGGAAGGATTTTAGTAAAGCTGACTGAATATAGTAGAAGACTTAACAGTGGTTTGTATGGATATAATACGAAGGCCTAAGAGCGAAACTAGTTGTCTGTGAACCAGACCCTTGCACTAGACATTAGTGATCCGTGAAAGAAAACTAAATATTATTTTTAGAAAAACTGTTAAGTGGTTTTTGTACTCGAGAAGTTTTAATGTTATTTTAAATGAAGACCCGAAGATTAGAAGATTAGGAAGTTTGAAGGTACAATGAATTTTTAGCTCAAGACATACAGGAATGGATTAAAAGCTTAAAAATAATCCAAGTACAAGAACATAACTTTGCATTGTCATTTTGTACAATAAAATACAAGCTTTATTGGTCAATTTGTAGCCTTTGAAGAGTTCTTGGTCGATTTGTAGCTTCCCATGAAGTGTATTATCGATTTATAGGTACCTAGGTAGTCTCAAGTCATCGTCAAGCATTCTCTCTCCACTCTGGTCGATTTCTAGGAATCCATGTACATGTCACTGTCGATTTCTAGCTTGGTTCTAATTTATATTGTCGTTTTTCTCTTTCCACAAGAAGACAAGGCCGACTAGGAGCATATAATGGCATCACATGGTCGATTTGTAATCTCTCCTCTTTTCATTATCTATTTCCAAGTAAATGAGAATAAATGTTGTCAATTTGTAGCTCCCAAGAAACTCTACTTTCGACTTGTAGCTCTTAGAACACTACATGGTCAAGTAGTAGCTCCCATTGTTCGGCTAGTAGTATTTCCAACTCAAACGAATGGACTATAGTGAGCCACTTATCCATATCTTCTCAATCAAATCACATCACTACATATTCATCAAATTATTCAAGGAACAAGAAGTCTTCTCCATCAATACAGTAACAAAACTCTATAGAATTCTTTTTGTGAGAGCTAGTTTCATTCTTTTAGGGTTTTTACAAGGAGAAGTGCTGCCAAAATTTACTCACACCATAAAGACTTACACAACTAAATTCACAAGCTTTAGATCTATGTCTTGATAGTTTTTTTGATAAGATCTCTAGTTTGTTTGAGTGATAAACAGAACCCTAGATTGATAGCTTATTATATCGGTTCTTTTTATAATTGTTGCTTTAGATCTTTTATATTTGGAGTTGTAAGAAAACCCTCGTGATTATTTTTCTTAATACAACAATTTAACCTTGAATATTGTGATTAGTCAATTTAGTTCTGATTCCGCTGCTTAAACTTTGATAAAAATGATTAAATTACATTCACCCCCTCTATAATTGAACTCTGGATCTAACAATTGATATTAGAGCTTATTAATTGATATACAAATTAGATCCGTTAGATAGCAAATTATGTGTTAATTTTGGTTTGTACGGAGACAAAAAGTGCTTTCGTTGGCGTATATCTGATTTTGCGTTTGTTAGTTTTGACTTGATTGGATTTTGATATTGTTCACTGATTCGATAGTTGTATTTTGAGATGGTATATTGCAAAATTTTCTCAGATCTGAAAATATGAGTTCTCAAAATGTTAGTAGTATTAAGGTTCTTTAGTTCGATAAATCACGGTATAATCTATAGAAGAAAAATATGCTTTTATATATTCGAGAATCAATTCCAGAATACATGAATGTCTTAAAGAATGGAAGACATGTGCCTATGAAGGAACATCCAAATGTTGTTGAAACTCAAGTTCTATGTCCTGAAGCTGAATGAGTAGCAAAGGATAAATAATAAATTGGATTGGATGAATGCATACAAATTATTTTGGTGGATTCTATGGATGATGATATGAGTCACCAAACTATGGTTTATGAGAGTGTAAGGCACATGTGGAAAACCGTAGAACTGTTGATGGAAGGAACTGAAGACGTCAGACAAAATCGACTGGATATTTTAACTTCACAATAAGAGGCTTTTAAATCTTTGCCAGGAGAAAGTATAACCCAAGTTTTAGAAAGGATAAATAAATTGTAGAGTGAGTTGGGTATACATGGTAAGAATTATCCTCAAAGAGAAGTCAACAGGAAGTTCATGATGACCTTGCCTCACTACTTAGAGAATAGTGCTTTATCTGTTCGTGAACGTATTGACTTTGAGACCATGACACTTGAGATGTTGTATGGTAGGATGAAAACACATGAGATGGAGCAATAAAAAATAAAAATCATCTATGGTGCTAGTATAGTTGATAGAAAGAATTCTGAATTTCTTAAGACCACCGCGCTTGTTGTGAGTGACTATAAAAAGCTAGATATAACTACAACAAAGCCAAATTCTAAAGCTGAAACGCTCTTTGAAGCTGAGATAGATGACATAAACCTCTCTGATAATCCAAGTGACTATTATACCAGCGAGGAGCTATAGAGTATGGAAGATCCCACTATGACCAACCTTGCAGGGATATTCAGCAACATGAGGTTTAAAATGAAGTAAGGTTTTAGGGGTCTTGGAAGCAACAATCATGGATAAAGGTCAAATTCATCTTCAGGGTCTGGGTACAAGACATGGATGGTTGACAGAAGCAAGTTCAGATACTACAATTATGATGAGGTTGGTCACTTTGTCATTAAATGCAAAAGTCCCAAAAAGATAAGGACAAAGGAAATGTTTGTCAGAAAAAGGATTCTGTCAGTTAAAAAAAGTATCCAGTGAAATCTTACATAGATGAAGGAAAAAGTTGGGATGATATTGATGATGAAGAAGAGAAATCTAGAAATATAGCACTAATGGCAGAATCTTCTTCACAGGTTCCAACTGTTTGTGCTTTACCTGCTGATAATCTATGCGAGAATGAACATTATGTTGCTTTTAGACAAACTGTCTTAGTGTATGATAATGCAGTTTCTTATGATAAGTTTAAGGTACAATGCAAGACTAAGGAATGTGTCGAGCAATATACTACCTTAAGAAAAGTCTATAGAAACATTTTTACTACACTAAGGTGCACCAATGATACTGTAGGTGAATTAGAAGAAGAACTAAAGGAACTCCAAATCAAAAATGATTAAATAGTTCTTGATAATGTAACCATGGAAAATCTTAAGCAGGAAAATCATTATTTAGAGATTAAATTAAAAAGCACCTTGAGATAGAGGAAGAGCTTCAGAGCAAGATGCAGAATTAGATAAATATTTGCATGTTTTCACGGATGCTAATCTTGTTAAGAAGCTCATAGCTGATCAAATAGTTGGTGAAAAAGTTGGGATAGGTCTAGAATATGATGAACTTAGAAAATCTTCTAAAAAATGAGTAATTGAAAATGACCCTAAGGAGAAAATTGTCAATTCCCCTAGTACACCTATTGTTCTTAAAGAAGCTAAGAAGCCTCTATTTAAGAAAGCTACTATTGAGCTATTTGATGAAGATAATTTTTATATGTATCATGAGATGCTTGTTGAGGATCTTAAGAGCTCAAGGAGACCAAAGGAAAAAAAACTTATGTCTGTTGCGAGTGAAACTGACCAATCTTGTGATGGACTAGGTTTTACTTCCAAGACTAAGAGAAACAAGAATAAAAATGGAAGGATAGGAGCTAATATCCCTAAGAAGTTACGTAATAATTGTGATTCTGATGGTCACCTTACTCATGCTTGTAGAAAGGTTAAAGTAGACAATGTTAATAGTGCTTATGAGCCTAACATGCCAAATTATTCAAAGTGTAATAACTCTATTTGCATGTCATGTATAGTTTCCTTCCTGAACACTTATCTTGATTCCATACACTCACATAGTACATCTCATAATCATGATAAACATTCTCATAAGAACACTGGTAGATCAAAGACTGTGAGCCCTCCTAAATCTAGGAAAGTGGCACCTATCACCAAGCCCAAGAGCAAGTTTGTTGGTGCTTCTACAAGTGATAAGGAATCAGTCAATGATAAAATAAATAATGTTAAGCCTGTTAATTATGTTAAGAAAAATGCTAAATATTCAAATGCTTCTAAGTTTGCTGGACCCAACTTAGTTTGGGTACCAAAGCTAACTTAATCCCCTTTATTTTCAGGGCGTTAAGAAGAAGAAGGTCATGCGGATTCTGGACAGTGGATGTTCAAGGCATATGATTAGAAATAGAGCCCTGCTATCAAAGGTAGTTGAGAAAGCTGGCCCGATGGTTACTATTGGAGATGACAACAAAGGTTATACAACATTATATGGCTATTTGGAAATTGGTGATGTCATCATTGATAAAATCTCTCTGGTTGAAGGTCTTATACATAATCTCCTCGATATCAGTCAATTCTGTGACAAAGGATGTGAATTTTTTGTTTAAGAAGGAGAAGTGTTTGGTCTCTAATCAGAAAAATGAGAAGCTTACTCTCAATGGAGTGAGAAAGGGTGATTTGTTCGTAGCTGACTGGAATTCTTCTGAAGATGGTCAAGTAATGTATTTCTACAGTAAAGCTTCTCTAGATGAAAGTTGGTTATGGCATAAGAAGCTCTCCCACTTAAACTTCAAGACCATGAATTCTTTGGTTAAGATGAAATGGGTGAGAAGACTTCCCGAGATGGAATTCAGTCTTGATGGACTTTGTGAAGCATGTAAAAAAGAAAGTCAAAAAGAGCATCGGACAAGAAGAAAATAATGACTGACATCACTGAACCACTACAACTCCTTCACATGGATTTATTTGGTCCATTCAACATCAAGAAAGAAATATGGCTTAGTGATTGTTGATGTCTATTCCAGATACACGTAGGTGTTATTCATACACATAAAGGATGAAATAGCTGATATGATTATTGATTATATCAATAAAATTGAGTTAGAAGCTGGAGTGTTTGTTCGTACTATCAGATCATGTAATGGAACATAATTCAAAAATGTCAAGTTAAATGATTTCTGTACCGAGAAGGGCATTTCAAGACAGTTTTCAGCACCAAGGACACCACAACAAAATGGAGTGGTTGAGAGGAAGAATCGAACACCAGTTGAAGCTGCAAGGACTATGCTCAATAAAGCTAATCTTCCTACTTACCTCTAGGATGAAGCAGTTAACACTGAATGCTATACTCAAAACTGAACCCTGATTAACAAGATGTATGAAAAGACCCCCTATAAGTTAATGGCCAACAAAAACCATCAGTGAAATAATTTTACGTGTTTGGAGGAAAGTACTTCGTGCTCAAGGATGATGAGCATCTTGGCAAGTTTGATGCTAAGTCTAAATAAGGTATCTTTATGGGCTATTCTATGGAGTCAAACCCGTATAGGGTATATGTAATTATTAATCAAAAGGTTATGGAGAGCCTTAATGTAACTTTTGATTATGCTAAGCTCCCAAGTATTTAGAAGGAATATAGTTCAGATAATCTTGATATAAAAGATCTTTCTGATGACGAAGATGAACATGAGGTTGTTCCAGAAGATAATGACAATGGCAATGATCGTGAAAATGATCTTAATTCTGATGGCCCAAATGACAGTGGTTATAGTGGAAATGCAGAAGAACAGAGTCACACTATTTCTGAGACAAGTCCTCAAGTGTCAGATTCTGGAGATCAAGCTGGAAACAATTCAGGGAGAGCAGAACAAGAAGTAGAACAAGGATCCCCTAGTCAAGATGATCAGAATGGAGAACATGTTAAATTATCAAGAGCTAATTTTCCTAAAGCAATCAGGTGGAATGAATCTCATACTTCTGATTTAATCATTAAAAACACAGAGGCAACAGTTCAGACTAGAAGAGCTACTATGAATCAATGTCTTTATTCTGGGTTTCTATCTCAAATGAAACCAAAGAAAGTAGATGAAGCTCTGGGAGATCCAGATTAGGTGAATTCTATGCAAGAGAAACTCAATCTGTTTGAAATATAGGAAGTGTGGAAGCTTTTACCCATGACTAAAGATAAATTTATCATTGGCACAAAGTAGATTTAAAAAAAAGCTTAATGAAGATGGAAATGCTATAAGGAACAAGGCGAGACTGGTTGGTAAGGGATATTCTCAAGAACAAGGGATTGACTATGATTAAACCTTTGCACCATTGGCTAGACTTGAAGACATCAGGATGCTTTTAACATTTACAACACATTCAAACTTCAAGTTATATCAGATGGATGTAAAAAGTGCTTTTTTGAATGGTGAGCTTGAAGAAGAGGTCTATGTGGAGCAACCCCTGGCTTCATAGATCCTGAACTTGAATATTTTGTCTATCTTCTCTTCAAGGCTCTTTATGGTCTTAAGCAAGAGGCAAGAACATGATATGACACTCTCTCAGAATTTCTTCTTGAAAATGGTTTCACTAGAGGTGTCATAGTTAAGACTCTATTTCATAAAAAGCATAAAAATGATATCATACTTGTGCAAGTCTATGATGATGACATTATATTTGGGTCTACGAATGATGCACTTTGTGTAAGGTTTGGTAGCTTATGCAGAGTATGTATGAGATGAGTATGATGGGTGGGTTGAATTTCTTCCTTGGACTTCAAGTAAGCCAGAAGCCTGATGGTATCTTCATTTATCAAACGTACAACAGAGAGCTTCTGAAGAAATATAAGTTGGAAGACTCATCACCTGTAAAGACTCCGAGGGAAACTGCCACATAACTTGATCAAGACAAGTTTGGTAAGAAGGTGGATATCACTAACTACCGAGGCATGATTGGATCACTGTTCTACCTGACTGCGAGTCATCCAGATATTATGTTTACAACATGCTTGTATGCACTATTCCAAGCTGACCCTAAGGAATTACATATGATACTCGTCAAAAGAATTTTCGGATATCTGAAGGGTACACCTAATCTAGGTATCTGGTATCCTAAAGATACATACTCTTCCCCCACTACCTCCTGATTGGCCTGATTGGTTAGTGAACTTTGAAACACCACTAGAACCAATTTTATCATCCTTAATTCTTCCATGTAATTTTCCACCCTTATTCCCACCATCAGGAGCATCATCCTTGTCATTAGAATTTACCTTGAGCTGCTTGTATATAGATTTAGACAGTACCTCCCCCTTTTTGGCATCATCGCCAAGTAGAAGAGAGATAATAAGCTTCGAGGACTCCTGAACCTCAGTAAGTTGCCCAGACATTTGAGTCTGATTAGTTTCTAGTTTATCTTGTCTGACAGCAAGAGGCTTTACCTGTTTTTGAATTTCATACTCAGTCAAAGTCTTGAATTCATGAAAGGAATCTTTAAGTTCATCAATATGAGATTGTGTCTTGACTTGAGTGATTGAATGAATTTGACCATCCAAGTATAAGCTTTTAGATGACCAAGAAGAGAAGGATCTTGAATTTAAATTTCAGCTGTCTGTAAATGCTCATTAGCAGTATGTTGAGAAATAGGGTAAGTAGTATCCTTCCACATTGAATTCCATACTTCAAAATTAAACTGTTGAGTCACAAGTTTAACACGCTCTCTCAGCCTCTTTTGCCTTTCCTTTTCAGGCATGTCTTCCAGAAAATGAATCTCATCTAACTTTTAATCAGAATGCAAAATGACATTGATATTGGATAGATCATTATCATCATCTATATCATCAGCAGAATGTACTGAAGCTTCATCATCAGCAACTGACTCTTTGGACTTCTGTGTTACTTCTCCTTCAGTATCATAATTTAGTATTATGTTATCAAGAGTTTCAATATGGGAACCAACAGTTTCAGAAACTTCCAAATCAACATCAGTGTTGACAGCATAATCAACACCATCAGGGATGTGAATTTCAACACCTCCGGTAATAGTGATCATAGGAACATCATGATCTACTCGATCCCTAACATGTAGTGATTCTTCCTCCAAACCCTTTGTAGTAGTGAAATGAGCTGGTGACTCAGGAATAGCAGTAGATGCTGGAATATCAACATTTGGAATGGATTGTTCTGCAACTTCATCTTCAGCAGAAATGAGGATTGTAATAATAGGTGGTGAGAAGATATGAGTGGACTGCAGTAAAGTATCAATATTTATACCTGCAGGGAAAGTGTCAACATATGCACTAAGTGCATCAGAGTATTTTTTAGGGACTATAGGCTGAGGATCAACAACTATTTCTTTTGAACTCTAAGCACATGCAAAAGATAAAATGGAACCACTTATATCTCTATATTTTTTGAAGTAGTCTCACTACTTCTTGCACAACTCTTTCATGACTTATAAGAGTCAAAGTTTCCTTACTGGGATTAATTAAATACTTTATCTCCTCTACATCTTCTTTTGCTAGGTCAGGAGCCTGCCATTAATTATTTTAGTTTTTTTCTAAATCTTTACTCTCAATCTCACAAAAAAGGCTCAGATTTTCATATTCTACAGAATTAAGAGGTGGTTGAGAAGAGTTTGGTATGGTCACATGAATAGGGATATCCTCGTGTTGAGGATCGTCCATGGTCATTCTATCAGTATTGTTAAGTGGTATTTATGTCCACTTAGAACGTCCTATAAAGGCTTGAATTGGTGTGTTATACTCAAGTATTTTGTGTATTTGATTCGTTTTTGTAGTATTTTGCATTTTAGGCATAAATAAGGAATCAAGGAGATTTAGCATTGCTTTGGTGCTAAATTGGTGTTAGGAAGGTGCTAGTGAAGATTTCTCATTGAATTCCATCACAAGCTGGCAAAAGAAGAAGAAATAATCAGTTTTTACAGAATGTCAGCACGCCCGCGCCAGAGAAGCAGTCAGCGCGCCCGCGGGGGAACAGCGCGCGGCCGCGCCGGGTCAAAAACTAAGAATCCTGTTTTGAATAGAAGATTGATTTCCGGAATTCTATGTTGATTGAGACTGCTATATAAAGACAACTTAAAGATATTTTTCATATCGGAGCTTAAGGAGAATACAACGAGAAGACCTAGGAGCACAAATACAAGTAAGGCGAAGAGGATTTAGTTTATTCTTGTGATTCTTTATTTTAAGTTGTAATCTTGGATGCTAGTTTTCTTGTTTTGTTGAACCTCTACTCTTGTTTAACGTACTTTGTTTATTAGTCTATTTTATAAAGACTTATTTTATTATACCATGCTTTCATCGGAACCCACGTTGATGATGAGTTCGGTTATGGGCTAATCATTATCGTGGGGTTCTAGCGGATTTACTTATGGATTTCATTAGTTAATTTGTTTCGATACCTTAGTGTGTGGTGATTGTATGATATCCTAGTATTGGTTGTGCTTATTCGTCTTATGAGCGTCGCGAACTTATAAGATATCGTGTTAATCTCTATTGAAGCGAAAGTGAATATAGGGGATTAGAACTTGCCATGCTAGCATAGGTTCATGTATTTGTTATGCATGATTCGTAGGTAATTTTAACCATCTTACTTGCCCTATGTAATCATGATAGATAACTTGCACACTAAAACTTTATGTTGTCAAATTCTATAGACATATAGGGTCTAAATATAATTGGTGTCTATTCAGCGTCTATCTCTTTTGTGGATGTCTGGTAGTAGGGTATTAGTACAACAAAAGTTGGTGCTTACTATTTTTGTATTATCTGATTAGTGTCATCACCATTGCATGCTACGGTTAAGGACAAAAAGGCTATTGAAGGAAGTATTTAATGAAGTTGAAATCCCATGTTTGTGTCATATAGTAAATCAACCTCAATTCTCTTAGTTATTTGCATGTTAGTTAATATCGTAGTTATAAACAATCTCAACTTGTTAATCGTCTTAGCATTGAATAGTAACCATATCATTGTTGCATAAGTACATTAATTGAAATTAACCTAAACCAGTCTCTGTGGGAACGAACTAGAAATAATTCTATATTACTTGCGATCGTGTATACTTGCGTGAATATTAGCGTGTGTTTTCGTCCTAACAAGTTTTTGGCGCCGCTGTGGGGGAACTCGGTGTTAATTTTTAGTTTATGTGCTTGACATCAGTGGTCGCTAAAGTTCACTGACTCCGATATTTTACTTACTTAGGTACTTGTTGTATTTCTGGTACTCTAGAGAGCGTGTATGCAAACACGTTCTCGATCTCGCAAGAGAACACTGGATAAAGTTGAGGAAGTAAAGGAAGACATTCTTGTAGAAGAGGAGAAAGTTGAAGAAGAAACTTTTGTTCCAATGGGTGAACCAGAAGCGAATACAAAGGCTTTGATGGACTATTCTCAGCTGAAGATGAATGATATTTAGTCTAGCATTTTCAGACCAGCCATCGCTGCTAACACTTTTGGAATCAAGGCTAGCACAATTCAGATAGTGCAAAACTCGGTCCAGTTTAGGGGTTCTCCGACTGAAGATCTTAACATGCATATTTGAGATTTCATCGAGATCTACGACACTTTCAAATTCAACAATGTCTCTGAAGATGCTACTAAGTTTAGGCTTATCCCATTCTCTCTGAGAGATAAGGCTAAGTGCTAGTTGCATTCTGTACCACCAGGCTCTATCACCAAGTGGGAAGATCTTGCTCAGAAGTTTCTCAATAAATTCTTTCCTATGGCGAAGACAGCTGCAATCAGGAATGCTCTTACTCAATTTGCGCAATAATTGGGAGAATCTTTGTGTGTAGCTTGACTCGTTATAAGGAGATGCTTAGAAAGTGTCTTTATCATGGGATGTCTGACTGGATGATTATTAACTATTTTTATAATGTTTTGGGTGCGACTTTTAGAACCATGCTTAATGCAGCATCAGGTGGAGCCTTATGGGCTAAGAGCTATGATGAAGCTTATAATTTAATTGAACTGATGGCTGCTAATGAATACCGGAACCATTCTCAGAGACTAACTCAAGGCAAAGTAGCAGGAATTTTGGAGGTAGATGCAGCTATTGCTATAGCTGCTCCGCTTAAGGCTTTGACGATGAATGTGGATTCTTTGGCTAATTATGGAGTTAATCAGATCACTAGTGTCTGTGAACTTTGCATCGGTGCCCATGAGATAGAGCAATGTGTTATTTCTAGTGAATCAGCTCAATTCGTGAGTAACTTTCAGAGTCGCAGCAACCAGTGCCAGCCACCTATCATCCCAACAACCGCAATCATCCTAACTTCAGCTGGAGCAACACTCAGAATGTGGTGCAGCAGCCTTATCAGCAGTATGCAGCAAAGCAATACAACCCTCCTGGGTTTCAACAACCGTAATATGCACCAAGACAACAACTCCAACTATAACAATCTAATCAAAAATCTGAATTAGAGGAGTTGAGGCTCATGTGCAAGAGCCAAGCAGTGTCTATCAAGACCTTGGAGAATCAAATTGAGCAGATTGCCAATACCTTACTGATTCGACAACCTGGTATACTCCCTATTGACACAGAAGTTCCAGGTAAGAAGGAAGCAAAAGAGCAGGTTAAGGCAATTACATTGAGGTCTGGGAAGGTTGCAAGCCAAGAAAATGCTCAAGTTCCAGAATCTGAAGATGTAGCTGAAGAAGAAGTGTAGAAGGAAGAAGAAGTGGAACCAAAGAAGAAAACTGGGGAACAGACTCCTCCTGAGGGTAATACAGTGGAGAAACATGTCTATCCTCCACCTCCTTCTCCTAAGAGGCTGTAGAAGCAAAAGTTGGACAAGAAGTTTGCAAAGTTTCTGGAGGTGTTCAAGAAACTTCATATCAACATACCTTTCGCTGAAGCTCTTGAACAGATGCCGAGCTATGTGAAGTTTATGAAAGGTATTCTCTCTCGGAAAGTGAAGCTCGATGACTTAGAGACCGTTGCTCTCACGGAGGAATGCGGTGTTGTGCTGCAACAAAAGTTGTCTCCGAAGCTTAAAGATCCTGGGAGCTTCACTATTCCTTGCACCATCGGAAAAGTGTCATTCGACAAATGCTTATGTGACTTTGTCTATCTTCAAGAAGTTGGACTTACCTGATCCAAAGCCTACTTATATGTCCTTGCAGTTGGCCGATCGTTCTATTACATATCCACGAGGCATTGTTGAAGATGTCTTGGTCAAAGTGGAAAAACTCATCTTTTCTACTGATTTTGTAATTCTTGATTTCGAGGAGGATAAGAAGATTCCCATAATCTTGGGAAGACCATTCTTGGCTATGGGCCGAACCTTGATTGATGTGCAGAAGGGTGAGCTCACTATGTAAGTACTGGATCAAGATGTGACTTTAAATATTTTCAATTCCATGAAATTCCCTACTAATAATGAGGAGTGCTTAAAGGTGGAATTGATGGATTCTGTGGTTACTTCAGAACTTGATCAAATGCTAAGGTCTGATGCCTTAGAGAAGGCCTTGTTGGGGAATTCATATAGTGAAGATGATGAAGGTGATGAGTTGTTGCAGTATTTAAATGCTTCTCCTTAGAAGTGAAGGCTGGATATGCGGTTTGAATCTCTTGGATTGGAAGAGCTGAAAAATTCTCCAAAGCGCCTCATGCCATTTATCAGGGAAGCTCCTACACTCGAGCTTAAGCCTTTGCCTGAACACTTAAGGTATGTATTTTTAGGTGATGCATCTACTTTGCCTGTTATTATTTTATCTGACCTGTTAGGTAGTAATGAGGAAAAGCTCTTGAGAATTCTGAGAGAGTTCAAATCGGCAATTGAATGGACTATAGCATATATAATTGGAATCAGCCCTTCTTATTGCATGCATAAAATTCAGCTAGAGGAAGGTAGCAAGCCAACTATTGAGCAACAGAGAAGGCTAAATCCGATAATGAAAGAAGTTGTGAAGAAGGAAATTCTCAAGTGGCTAGATGAAGGGATCATCTATCATATTTCTGACAGTTCTTGGGTGAGTCTAGTTTAGTGTGTGCCAAAGAAAGGAGGTATCACAGTGGTGGCTAATGAGAAGAATGAGCTCATTCCTACTCGAACAGTCACGGGGTGGAGAGTTTGCATGGATTACAGGAAATTGAACAAGGCCACGAGGAAGGATCACTTCCTTCTTTCTTTTATTGATCAGATGCTTGACAGGTTGGCTGGGCATGAGTACTATTATCTTCTGGATGGTAATTCCGGTTATAATCAGATTTGTATCGCTCCAAAAGATCAGGAAACGATAACTTTACTTGTCCATTTGGTACTTTTGCCTTCAGAAGAGTTTCTTTTGGGTTGTGTGGTGCACCTGCCATATTTCAGAGATGTATGATGGCCATTTTGTCTAACATGATTGGTCAGAATATGGAGGTATTCATGGACGATTTCTCCGTGTATGGTCATTCTTTTGACAAGTGCTTGCAAAATCTTGGCGCAGTTCTTAAAAGGTCTGTTGAGACCAATCTGGTTCTCAATTGGGAGAAATGTCACTATATGGTGTAACAGGGCATCATTCTTGGATACAAGGTCTCTAGTAGAGGTCTTGAGGTGGATAAAGCCAAGGTGGGGGTCATTGAAAACCTTCCTCGACCAATTTATGTTAAGAGAGTCCGCAACTTTCTTGGTCATGCGGATTTCTATAGGAGGTTCATCAAGGACTTCTCTAAAATCTCTAAACCCTTGTGCAATCTTTTAGAGAAAGATGTCCCCTTTAAGTTTGATGATGAGTGCCTAGTTGCTTTTGAGATCTTGAAGAAGATTTTGATCACAGCAACTGTCATAACTGCGCCCGATTGGAATAAACCTTTTGAGATGATATGTGATGCAAGTGACTATGCAGTTGGAGCAGTTCTTGGGCAGAGGAAGAACATTATATTTCATGTGGTCTACTATGCTAGTATGACCCTAAATAGTGCTCAACTAAACTATACTACTATCGAGAAAGAATTCTTAGCCATTGTCTACGGTTTTGACAAGTTTCGATCTTATTTTATGGGGACGAAGGTGATAGTTTTCACTTATCATGCTGCAATTCGCTATCTCGTCTCGAAGAAGAACTCGAAGCCTAGACTAATTTGATAGGTTCTTTTACTTCAGGAGTTTGAGTTGGAGATCAAGGATTGAAAAGGTATTGAGAATCAAGTTGCTGATCATCTCTTTCGTTTAGAAGATCCGAATATGACTTCACATATAAGACATTGATAAATAAGTCTTTTCCCGATGAGCAGTTGTTTGGGGTGCAAGAGGAAGAACCGTGGTTCGCAGACATTGTGAACTACCTTGTGAGCAATATCATGCCTCTAGACTTGTCTTTTGCTGAAAGGAAGAAGTTTCTTCATTAGGTGAAGTGGTACATGTGGGATGAGCCATTTTTGTTTAGGCAAGGAGCTGACCAAATCATCAGGAGATGTATTCTACATAGCGAGACCGAGGGTATCTGTGAGAATGTCATTCGACTGTTTATGGAGGCCACTATAGTGGAGAGAAGACATCAGCTCATATCCTTCAAGAGGGATTCTTCTGTCCTATATTGTTTAAGGATGCACATCGGTTCATTTTGAAGTGTGATCGCTGCCAGCGTATGGGTAATATTTCCAAAAGGGATGAGATGCCTCTTAATGTGCTTCTCAAGGTTGAGGTCTTCCATGTTTGGGGAATTGACTTCATGGGGCCATTTGTGTCATCTTGCAATAATCAGTATATCTTGTTGGCGGTTGATTATGTGTCGAAATGGGTGGAAGTCAAGGCTTTGCCGACGAATAATGCAAAGGTAGTTCTTAATTTTCTTCATAAGCAGATATTCACAAGATTTGGAACTCCAAGAGTCATTATCAATGATGAGGGATCGCATTTCTGCAATCGCAAGTTCACTTCTATGATGCAAAGGTATAATGTGAATCATCGCAGTACTATAGCCTACCATCCTCAGACTAATGGTCAAGCTGAGGTGTCTAACAGAGAGATCAAGCGTATTCTAGAGAAAGTTGTATGTCCATCAAGGAAGGATTGCTCTTTGAAGTTGGATAAAGCTGTATGGGCGTATCGAACAACATACAAGACTCCATTAGGCCTGTCTTTGTTTCAGTTGGTTTATGGTAAGGGATGTCATTTGCCTGTGGAGCTAGAGCATAAAACATATTGGGCTTTGAAGAAGTTGAACCTTAATTTGGATGCAGCTGGAAAGAAAATGATGCTTCAATTGAATGAACTCGACGAGTTTTGACTTCAAGCGTATTAGAACAACAAAATGTATAAAGAGAAAGTCAAGAGGTGGCATGATAGGGGTCTAGTGCTCAAATCATTTATGCCGGGGTAACAAGTTCTTTTGTTCAACTCTCGTCTCTGTCTTTTTCCGGGAAAATTAAAGTCGAGGTGGTCAGGGCCGTTGTCAAAACTGTGTTTCAACATGGAGCGGTGGAGATTTTTGAGAATGATCCAGGCCAAGCATTCAAGGTGAAAGGATAGTGATTGAAGCATTACTATGGAGATACTGCAAACCGTGAGGTGGTTAGTGCCGTTTTATTGTCCACTTGATCTCGGGGATTCTACGTCAAGTTAGCGATGTAAAGCAAGTACTTCTTGGGAGGCAACCCAAGTTTGTTGTACATTAGTAGATAGAGGAAGAAGAAAACAAGAAGAAAACTAAAACAAAAAAAAAATTTAAAAAATAAAAAACTCAGTGTCAACTATAGAAGCACGGCGCGCCCGCGTTGGAGAGCGGGGCAGCCGCACTGAAAGTCTAGTAGCTGCGCGCCCGCACTGGTATGCGGGGCGGCCGCACTGGTTTTCCAGAAGCACGGAGCGCCCGCGCTGCCAGGCGGGGCGGCCACGCTGGCCCTCTATAATTGAAAAAAGGCAGAAAATCAGAATTTCATTTCAAAATCATATTCCAACCGAATTTCCCTCTCCCGCCTTCCATATTTTCCTCTCCAATTCAGTTTCAATTACCCCCATTACACCCATTTTTCCCAGAATCAATTCCCACTTCTTTTCTGAAACTAATTCTAATCCCTAAACCCTATATACACACACACTTATCCACAATCATCTCTATCACTTTTCAATTCTTAAAACTCTAAATCTCCCTTAAACACATCTTTTCTCTAAAACTGATTCAAATTCAATGGCACCCAAGAGACAACGAACCTAAGTTAGCAGCATCACCACCGATTCTTCAAGTGTTGGGGGTTTGAGGCCCAGGTTTTCTACTGCGAAGGCTGAAGTGGAGTATACGAGGTTGCTTTCGAAGCCGATAGCAAGGAGAGATGATTTCTACCATCGGGGAGGGATGGTAAGTTGCTTGAGATGATTCTGGAGATAGGTTGGGTTGAATTTTTGTGAGACACCTGCTGCTGTTCGCATAAGTGAGGTTCACGAGTTTTACGCGAATGCGAAAGAGGATAAGAATGGTTTTACTATGGTGAGGGGGTTGACGGTGGATTACAGTGCTGAGGCTATTCGTCGGGTGATAAATCAGCCACAGAGACGGCCATGTCAGGATGATTGGGTGATGAAGACCAGCAAGGATTTTAACTTGGATTTGATTGTTTCTACTTTATGTGTTCCTGAGACTCACTGGAAATTTAAGAAGGGCACGAATGAGTATGCCACTTTCCCTGCCTCGTGCATGAACTAGTATGCTCGTGCATGGAACTCTTATATTTGTGCTAACATTATGCCTTCATCACATGTGCATGATGTTACGGTGGACTGGGCAAAGCTGTTATGGGGTATTCTCCAGAGAGATTATGTGGACTTGGGGTCTCTGATTTATCAGGGTATATTAAGGTTTCTGTGAGGGAGCACTACGGGTTCTATTCTGTATTCATCGATTGTGACGAAGCTGTGTATGGCTATTAGATTTCATTGGCCCGCACACGAGCAGCTGCAGTTTCCTAGTGCCTCGATTGATAGTTCGACGATAGCTGCTACGTAGGAGTGGTACGGGGGAAAGGATGATGAGAATGGGCTCGGTTACTCCTATGACCACTTTCCAGGTGGACGGCCAGCACCTCAGGGATATGCTGGTGGTACGAATCAGGCGAGCAAGGAGGCATGGTGACATCAGTTGGGTGAGGCTGGTCCTTTGCAGCAGCAGAAGGAAGCAGATGACAGTGCTGATTTGGGTTCAGTGTAGTATGGGTGCTTGATGAGGAGGATGGATGCGATGCATGACATCCATAGTAGGTTTGTACAGGATCTCACACAGGCGTTGGGGACTGCATTCAGAGCCATATGAGTTGATATCCAGTGGCCAGTTTTTGGTGAGGATTCTGTGTACCCGCCTCCTGACACTCCTGATACTCCTGACACTCCACCCATTAAGGGTGATGATCCTGATTCCGAGTAGGTATGCCTGATTCCTTACTATTACCTTCACTGAGGATAGTGAATATTTTAAGTTTGGGGGTGTTAATTAAGGAATATGTTTGTGTGAGTCCATATAGTTTGCATATTTATGATAGTTTAGTTCATATAGTTGCATGTTAGTATGTTACATATAGTTGCATGTGCATTATAACATGATCCCTTGGTTTACTTTACCGATTGATTTGTGATATTGATGATAGTGTAGTGATGTCGTGTATAGTGATGTCAAGTCCTATCGAGTTGATTTGTATGCTAGAAGCAAGAAAAATTTCACTAAGTCTTATAGGTTGCTTGCGTGCTAGATCATAATCATGGTTTATTTGTTTGTCGAGGTTTAATCACTTGTTTATATTTAGAATTTAGGATATTGTCTTAATGGTAAAATAACATGGATTTTTAAAAAAAATTAGAGAAAAACATTAGATTTCATTGCTAGTTGTTGTGGCTAGTTGTCAAATGGTTAGTAGCCGGCTCATTTTATATGAGTAATCTAGGGTTGGATGAGATGGAGTGAAACACACTCGTTCAGAAATCATGTGAAAAAAATAAAAAAATGGAAAAGAAAAAAAGAAAAAAAAATATGTTTTATACATAATTGATCACGAGTGGGCTCTTTAACGAGTTATTAAGTTCTTAGGGGACTTTGTGCCTAGCAACCTAAGGCTTTTATAGTCTGGGATCCATTAACCTAACGCTCGCTACATGGGTATTATTGCATAAGTCTTTTGTTGACCTCACTCATTGCACGGTGAAATAAGCATATTGGTGTTGTTATGTGTTATGAATAAAAGCATGAGTCCATGTAATAACTCTGATAAAAGAATTAAAGTGTTGTTAGTCATTTTGAGTTTAGCTTTTATTCTATTTATAACCTTCTGATTGCCTTGATAAGTAGTGAGTCATACTTATTGATCTAGTTGCGATAATATATCTGTTAAGCATCTGCATACACAGACACACGTTTTCGGCTTTTGAGTTGAGTTGTGAGATTTGATTGATCTTTGTGCGAATAATTGCATTTGTTGAGATGTTGCTCGTTGGTTGGTTTAGATATTCTAAGGGGACAGTTGCATTCATGTTAGTTTAATTCATGCATTTTTATTTCTTGTTCTTTGAGTCTGTTTATGCTTGAGGACAATCATCAGTTCAAGTTTGGAGGTGTGTTAAGTGGCATTTATGTCCACTTAGAACATCCAATAAAGGCTTAAATTGGTGTGTTGTACTCAAGTATTTTGTGTATTTGATTCTTTTTTGTAGTGTTTTGCATTTCAGGCATAAATAAGGGATGAAGGAGATTTAACATTGCTTTGGTGCTAAATTGGTGTTAGGAAGGTGCTAGGGAAGATTTCTCGTTGAATGCCATCACAAGCCAACAAAATAAGAAGAAATAATAATTTTTTCCAGAATGTCAGCGCGCCCGCGCTGTGGTAGCGCGCGGCTGCGCCAGATAAGCAGAAAGTCAGCACGCCCGCGCTGGACAACGCGCGCCCGCGTCGGGTCGAAAATTGAAGAATCCAGTTTTGAATAAAAGATTGATTTCTGGACTTCTATGCTGATTGGGACTACTATTCAAAGACAACTTAAAGGCGTTTTTCATACCGGAGCTTAAGGAGAAGACAACGAGAAGACCTAGGAGCATAAATACAAGCAAAGCGAAGATGATCTAGTTTATTCTTGTGATTCTTTATTTTAAGTTGTAATCTTGGATGCTAGTTTTCTTGTTTTGTTGAACCTATACTCTTATTTAATGTACTTTATTTATTAGACAGTTTTATAAAGACTTAGTTTATTATACCATGCTTTCATCGGAACTCACGGTGATGATGAGTTCGGTTATGGGCTAATCGTTATCGTGGGGTTCTAGCGGATTAACTTATGGATTTCATTACTTAATTTGTTTTGATACCTTAGTGTGTGGTGATTGTATGATATCCTAGTATTGGATGTACTTATTCGTCTTATGAGCATCGCGAACTTATAAGTTAGTGTGTTAATCTCTATTAAAGCGAAAGTGAATAAAGGGGTTTTGAACTTGCCATGCTAGCATAGATTCATGTATTTGTTATGCATGATTCGTAGGTAATTTCAACCATCTTACTTGCCCTATGTAATCATGATAGATAACTTGCACATTAAAAGTTTATGTTGTCAAATTTTATAGACATATAGGGTCTCAACATAATTGGTGTCTATTCAACTTCTATATCTTTTATGGATGTCTGGTAGTAGGGTAGTCGTACAACGAAAGTTGGCGTTTACTATTTTCGTGTTATCTGATTAGTGTCATCACCATTACATGATAAGGTTAAGGACAAAAAGTCTATTGAATGAAGTATTTAATGAAGTTAGAATCCCATGTTTGTGTCATATAGTAAATCGACCTCAATTCTCTTAGTTATTTGTATGTTAGTTAATATCGTAGTTATAAACAATCTCAACTTGTTAATCATCTTAGCATTGAATAATAACCATATCATTGTTGCATAAGTAAATTAATTGAAATTAACCTAAACCAGTCTCTGTGGGAATGAACTAGAAAGAATTCTATATTACTTGTGATCGCGTATAATTGCGTGAATATTAGTGCGTGTTTTCGTCCTAACAAGTATATGAAGCAAAATTAAACTCTGACAAGACAGTATCAGTATTTATCTTAAATGTTGATAATGAGTAGTCAAAATTTATACCTTGTGCAGATGAAGTAGGAGCATCCATGGGCAGGGAAAAGAGAGGCTGGATATTAAGAAGGGCATCAGTTTTTGGTGTACCATGCACCAACCCAACTTTATCAACCAAAAATTCGTTTACACCAATAGAAGCATTATGAGCTAAAATCCTTAAAGGCTTGATTTTGTGCAGTTTCTGTTTGTAGGTGTAGAATAGAATGAGAGATGCTGTTACTTTTAATTTGGGAGATTTTGTAATAGGTTCTTCTGTGCTCTCTTCTGAGTCAGAATAAGGATTTATGATAAAGTCTTCATGGATAACTGAAGTGGATTGATGTGCTAAATCAGACTTTGTTAGTCCCTAACAATGCAACAAGAATTACAGAAGGGGGGTTGAATGGAATTCTTGAACCTTTTTCAAAAATATAAATTGTTCTAACTTAAAATATATATGACAGTGTTTTGATTTGCAAAGTGCGGAATAATAAGTTGAATATGAATCAAAACACAAAGTAATAAAAACACAAGTCTTTAAAACATTCTGGTGGATTAGAAAGTATCCACCAGATATATATATATAGGAATTTTTTTTTATTTAAATATATATATATATATATATATATATATATATATCGAGAGAACTCTGTGAAGCTTGAATAGCTCACAGCTGCTTACGAATAAGAACAACTAAACTTAAAGAGAAATGCTAAGGATACAGCTTACAAATGTTTCTCTGAGAATTTTCTTGCTTAGTCTTCCTGTTGTTCTAATTGCTACTCTTGGTTTATATATCACCAAGATTACACAGTAATAAGACAAGATAATAAAACAAAACCTATCAAGTCTAATACTATGCTACTTCATTACTCTATTCCAGCATCTTTCAATATCTTCATAATAGCATGGAAATTGCAATGCTTCTTTGTTCTCAAAAACCCAGTTGAATAGGCTTCCACATTCCTTTTGCATACACTCGATGCATTTGACTGTGTTGTCACTATCAACAGATGTTTGAATTGATTATCCGTCGGGTACATGATCATCCGTCAGGTTGGCTTGTTGATCATCCGTCGAGTAGCTTTGTTGATCATCCGTCGAGTAGCTTTATTGATCATCCGTCGGGCAGCTATTTGGCACTTGACTTCATTTCATTTATGCAGAAGTACAAGACATCATTTATGTACAATTAATCAACATATTCTGCATATCTAATTAAAGTCAACATGACCTATTCTGCATATATGTCAGGACTATATTCTTTATCCGTCGAGTGCTACATTTTTCACTAAGTTAAATCTACTAAGGTGTTTTGTTAATGAAATCATCAAGTTCACAACATATTCATAACAATCTCCCCCAATTTATGTCTACTAGAATTGTAGCCATAAATTAAGAGATACTTGATGATAACAAAACACCCTAAAAATACAAATTTAAATGGAAGTAGATAAAATTGTAAAGTGCTTCAATTGACAAAGTGTACAAAGATTTGCTCACAGTCATTTTCAAGGTGCTCCTCTAGCCTGAGCAGATTAATCTATTTCCTTGAAGATCTGGATCTCTTTCCAAGCTTTCTGTTATTTTCTTCTATCTGATTTTGGAGTTGTCTGTGGAATTCCAGTTCATCAGATTCTGAGAGATTTAACATTTCTTGCATTTCCAAAAGAGTCTCATTGCTAGAGATTCTCAATTGGTCTTTTAATCTGAAGAATCTTCTAACTCCTTTATCATCCATGAATTCCATCAGCCAGTAGGGCCTTAGATGCACTCTACTCCCTGTATAAGGAATAGTTAGAGTCTTTGGGAGTGCATCTTTGGCTCTTATACTCCTCAATTCTTCAATCTTCTTTAGAACAAGTCTTTTAGCTGTTACATTGAATCCAAATTTCTTCTTGATGAATGAATAAACCTTTATCAACACATATTAGCTTTCTTGAAGGATCCTGTGAAGTGGCCACTGTATCTCTTTTTCTCCCTTGTACTTGAATACTAACCTTTCAGGTAGATTCCTATAAGCATCAATCCCTCTAACTTCTTCCAGTTCATCTAGATAGAGGTTTAAATCTGAGAATTCCTTGATGTCACAGATGTACATGATGTCTCCCTTATTTACTTTGGTTTGAGCTTTGGTTAGGGACTTGGATCTGAGAGTTGAAGGCTTCACTTTCTTGACTGCTCTGGTCTTTGTCTTCTTTGGCTTCATGAATTGAGGTAGATTGAGTTCAGGTATGGGTAGAGTATCCCAGTCTATTGGCTCATCCTTTGGAATGATAGGTTCACCATGAAAGTTATTGGATGGATTTATCTTGAATTCTCCATGTGCCACAAAGGGCATGGATGTTTGAGTTGTTGCAGATGTAGAGTCTTTGGGAAAGTACCCCTCCATCTCCTCATCATTGAAATCCAATTTTCTCTTGATTCTTTTCTTATACCTTGGCTTCTTTATCTGTGGAGGTTCATTTTGCATTACTTGATCCTGAGATTCAGCAGTTTCAGATGGTTGTGCAGAAATTTGTAGTGTGGTTTCACAGCTTGCAGCTTGGCAAAGATAGGAGCTTGCTCCTTCTTTTGTTTGACCTTTTTAGCATCTAGAGCATCTTGCTTCTTTTTTTGCTTCAATCTTGCCTTTTCTTCTCTCTTTGCTTCAGCAAATTGAGGGTGTCCAGCCACCACACAAATTTCTTTACCATTCCTGAAAACTTTAGCAATTCTTCTTTTCAATGCTGAATCAGCTGGATCCTTGTAGAATGTTGTGGACCTGGCTAACAGCTTCTTTTCATCAGGCTTGGTGTCTCATACACTGTGTCCAAGGGGTTCTTTAGTGAAGATTTTGAATAGTTCACCCTTGGCTTCAATATTAGCTTAACCTTTGGAGATTTGATGCAGGATGGTTGTCCTCTTTCTAGATTCTTCATGCTCATTTCATTCACAGATATTTGCTGACTTGAGAGTGATGAATGGCTGATTTTTCTGGCTTCTTTACTAACCCAAATCTCTTTTGTATATCCTCATCAATTTTCTCCCAGTTGATTGGACTCAACTGCTTTTTCTCAGCTGCTCCCAATGTAGCTGTTGCTTCATTTATTAGGATCAATACTGTTTGTTGTTGGTGGCTTGGTGAAAGCAATTGTAGGCACAATTACTTTACTGACTTGACTATTAAGCTGTTTTTCCCCCTCACTTGATCCTGTCTCCCTCTTTTTGTTCTCATCAAGTTGTCTAGGAGGGAGTTGAGCTGCCACCAATTGTTGGAGTAATATAGTCTGAGCTTCTTGATTGTTTAGTATCTTGGCCATTGACTTTTCTATAGCAGATAGTCTTGAGTCCATGGCCTCAACTTTACTATTTAGATCAGCCGCCTTCCTTAGTTTGTGAGCAATTTCAGTCATGGTGGTGGCAGGGAGTCTAGCATCCATCCTTTCTATAACATCCTGCTTGACTTCAGAAATTTCCTGCTTGATGGCATCCACACTCTGACTGTGTTGGAGGGCTTGAATCTTATGCAGTTGGAGTGCTTCAAGATGTTCTTTGAGTAGTTGCTTTGTGCTAGCATTGGATGATGCATGAATGGCTACTTGGGTGTCATGAATCAGCTTGAAAAGTGTTAATTGGAGATGTGAGTAGGAGCATTCTTTTGTGAGCATCCAGGCAGGAATATCTACATCTCCCCCAATGTTCATGCTATCTTCCTCATCATCACCACCATCATCCCCAAGAGAAGTCTCATTCAGTTCCTAATCACTGCCAATGTTGGAAGGCATAGCAGTGATGGCATCATTTGCTCTTTGTAAAGATTGTGTTGTATGCACCAAATCCAGCAATCTTTCAGCCTCCTCATTGCCCTGTACAGCTAGAGTTTGGTAAGCTATTACAGGGTGAGTAAATGTCTCAGCATATAGAGAAATGGAATCTATAACGGCTTGATATTCTTTCTAAAATAGCCTTTCCCTTTCTACATCATTGACACTCATTGACTCACTTGCAATGGTTTCCATCCTTATCACTTCTGTACCCGCATTTCTCTCTTGATCTCTCTTTTGTTGCATCAAGGTCTCACCTTGGCTCCCCAACCTCATACCCTCACCTTCACCATCTAAGGTGGGACTCCTCACACTCACTTTTACCAAGCCTAAAGAAATGGATTGCATTTGTTCACTCTTTTCCTCTTTTTTTCCTGGGAGCAACCCAGACTCTCACTCATTTCACTCTCTTCCCTCAATCCTAGGAGTGATTGCACTACCACTAAGTCTTCTACACTTGTAATAATTGATGAAATTTGAAGCTGTGCAGAGACACTCGACGAATAATGGGTATCCGTCGGGTTAGCAGTTTTACTATCCGACAAATTACTGCTGTTAAGCTTATCTGTCGGGATACAATCACTACTCGACGGATGAACAATATCCATCGAGAGAGTAGAAATAAATGAGTTTGGAGTGGAGACTATTGTAGACTCTGTGCAGATTGATGAAAATTTTGGCACAGATATCTCAACAGTCTCAGAAGGAAATGGAAAGTGAGCCAACAAATCATCTAAAAGATGATGCTCACTTGCTTGGATTTTTGGCTTCTCCAAGAGAGTTAAAGAAGGAGAATTTGGAAGTGATGTGTTTATCATGTCAACATCCAAGGAGTGTGTGTGGGAGTTTGGTATTTCACGGGCTTCAATTGTAAGAGATTTTGGCTGTGACTCCACATTTATTGGAGCCACATCAAACTGACTTTGAGAAGGTGCAGTGACTGTGTCTTTAGCACCAGTTTGCACAGTGTGTGAACCCTGTGCATCCCCAAGGGTCTTTGGTTTCTTCTTTCTAGTATAGGTTTGGGGTGACCTTGTGTCCCTTACCCTTTTGGCATGTGCTCTTGGTTGAGAGCTTTGTTCAATAGTCACATCCTTTTGGGAGCATGCAACTAGTAATGAGCTTATATCCTTATTAAGCACTACAGTTTGTTGAGAAACTGCAGTGTGGCTAGGCTGGGAAACACTCACCTCTCCAACCTTATCCTTAGGGTTTCTTTGATGTTCACCCTGTCCCTCACCTTTCTTACCCACCTTCACACTCCCCTCTTTTAGTTTAGTGGATTTTACAACTGGCATCTTTTGAAAGACACCTAAGGGGGCTTTCTTTGTCTTGGTTTTTAAAATTTTGGGTTTGGCAGCTTGGGTAGGCAACTGTTGGGTCAATGACATAGTTGTCATAGCTACACTAGAATGCAAAGAAGTGTGTGAGACTGGAAGAGTAGAGACTGATGAACTTACCTCACTTACCTGAGGGGCCTCCATAATAGGAAAGTAGAAGAGTGGCACCTCTTTGTGATGGGTTGCCCTGTTCAAATCTGCAATGATTCTCCTTTCTTGAACCCAACAATCTAATTTGTTGGTTGGGTTCTCAAGCACAATATCCTCAGAGAGGTGGTTAGCAATCATCATTAAAAATATAGCATAGTAAACATTTTTACCCCTCTTATTTAGCTCCCCTAACTTAAACCCCAACTCAATTATAACAAGATCACTAAAATTGAAAAATTTATCAGTTACAAGCATGTAAAGCATGTTAAGCATAGAGATATTAACTGAATCAAAATTCCTGATTTTACCAGAAAGTACCTTAGTAACTACATCATATAAATAACTTCATTCCTTCCTAAGACCCAACCTCCTAATTTCACTTAATTTGGAAGTAGAGAGTGCATAGCCCATGGAGTTAAGCATATTTACAATGTCAGTGTCTGTGTGTGGTGAAGTTACAGTATTATCAAGAATTTTGAAACATGCTTTAACAATATCACTATTAACATAAAATTCCTTACCTTTAATAGTGAAAGTGATAGTCTTATCAGTTGAATTGTATGTTGCAGTCGTCCACATCTCTTCAACAACTTCACAGTAGATGGTGGGTGATTCCAGCATGGCATAGTTGAGTTTGCAGTCTTCACAAAATCCATCATTTTGTGGTAGTCGACAGACTGTTGAATCCCCTTGTTCACAAGAGCAATGAAGTTGTTCTTCTCATAGATAAATCCGGTTTGAGACATGATCTTGAAGACCGGTGCCATTGTTAGAGAGTAAAAGAAAACTTGCAGAGAGAGAGGGTAAGTGCTTTTGAGAAAGAGAGAAGTTAGAGCAGATGATTTGAGAGTGATAAAAGAAAAGCAGTGAAAATGAATTATTCTTTTATACTCTCTCAAAAATAACTGACAAAAGTAATAAAGAAAAATAAAGTGACCAATAAGAATTTCCCAAAATAGCCGTTTAAAAATAAACTGTAAAAATTCCATCAATTATCCGTCGTGTTATGCTTACAAACTGTAAGTATACTCAATGGATAATGTTCAGAGAATCAACTACTAAAAATAAGACAATTCGACGGATGAGGATAAATCAGTTATCCGTCGAGTCATAAAATATTCCAGAAAAATAATTGATTTTATTAACAATATGTATACCGACGGATGATCAAACTCGATGGATAATGATCATCCGTTGAGATGTAAATTTTGACTTAGCCAAAATTTCATCCAAGACTGAAAAATCAATTAAATTTCTGGCTGCATTACATCTTGCAAAAAAAAATCTATAGAGATTCAAGAGTAATTTAGCATACCTAACTCACTTACCAACCTTGAAAAGGTGGATTCCTCCAGTGGCTTGGTAAATATATCTGCAAGCTGCTTTTCACTTGGAACAAAATGTAGTTCCACAGTAACATTCATTACATGTTCCCTTATGAAGTGGTACTTGATGTCTATGTGCTTTGTTCTTGAATGTTGTACTGGATTTTTAGTGATGACAATTGCACTTGTGTTATCACAGAAAATAATAATTCTTTCTACTTGCAAACCATAGTCTAGCAATTGGTTTCTCATCCATAAAATCTGTGCACAACAACTGCCAGCAACAATATACTCAGCTTCAGCTGTAGAAGTAGAAACTGAATTTTGCTTTTTACTGAACCAGGACACAAGCTTGTTTCCTAGAAATTGACAGGTTCCTGTTGTACTTTTTCTATCAATTCTACAACCTGCATAATCTGCATCTGAATAACCAGTTAGATCAAAACCAGAATCTCTAGGGTACCAAATGCCAAGTTTTGGTGTTCCCTTGAGATATCTGAAAATTCTCTTAATAGCTACTAAGTGAGATTCTCTAGGATCAGCCTGAAATCTAGCACAAAGATATGTAGCAAACATTATATCTGGCCTACTAGCTGTTAAGTACAGAAGTGAGCCAACCATGCCCCTATAACTTGAAATATCCACAGACTTTTCAGTAGTGTTTAATTCAAGCTTAGTTGCAGTGGCCATGGGAGTTTTTGCAGATGTGCAATCCATTAGATCAAACTTCTTTAAAAGATCATAAATGTATTTAGTTTGACTAATGAATATTCCATCACTAACTTGCTTAACTTGAAAACTAAGAAAGTAAGTTAGTTCTCCCATCATGCTAATTTCATGTTTACTTTGCATCAATTTGGCAAACTTTTTGCAAAGTTTTTCAGCTATAGAGCCAAAAATAATGTCATCTACATAAATTTGAAAAAATATACTAGAGCCATTAACATTTCTAAAGAATAAAGTTTTATCTACAATACCTCTAGTGAAGTGATTCTCTAAAAGAAACTTTGACAAAGTGTCATACCAGGCTCTAGGTGCTTGCTTCAGTCCATAAAGTGCTTTTAAAAGATAGTAAACATATTCTGAAAAATTTGGATCTTCAAAACCAGGAGGCTAACTGACATAGACTTCCTCCTCCAAATCTCCATTCAGAAAGGCACTTTTGGCATCCATTGGATAGACCTTGATGTTGGCATGAGCTGCATAGGCTAAGAAGATTCTGATGGCTTCAAGTCTTGCAATCAGAGCAAAAGTGTAATAACCCCCAAAATTTTGAACTTTTTGTAACCCTTGTGAATAGTGTTTTAGCTGAATGAGAAAACTTTTCATGCCACACTATGTAGGGGTTCTGATATGGATATTCTGAGATATTATTAGTACTCTATGTGGTATATAAGTGTATGTAAAGATCGTCAGAATCCAATTTCCGAACACTTGGATTTTTCCCGGAAATCCACTAGATACGAAAAGGATTGAGTATAAGGTAACAGGATAAAAAGGATTTAAATTAAAGGATTATAATAGAGGATCATAAAAAAGAATATAATGTATTGAGAAAGGTTAAGGGAACCTAAGTAATAAGATCCCGGGTATGATCCTTCAAACGATAAATGAGAACGAAAGTTAAGCGAACCGTATAACAGATCAGCGGTCATTAGGCAAACGATTAGGAAGTTAAGCAAAGGGATTAGAGGGAGTGATGTCACCCAACCAATGAGAGGAGGACAAGGAGGGAAAGATGACATCACAACATGACATAGGCATGACATGGGAAGGAAGGAGGTGTGGTTGAATGAGAACCACACAAATTCAAGGGCAACAAGGTAATTAACTAAATCAAACACAAAACAAGTCAACCAAGCCAAGCAAAAATCATTCTTCATCAAAATCAAAAAGAATCAAGGCATTGTTCATCCTTGCTCTCGGCTTTTTAGCTTTTTAAAGGGCAAGAATTTCAAAATCAAAGATCCAAGCATTCTAAATTGGTAAGATAATTCCCTAATTATCTTTATGCTTAGTTAGGGCTATATCATGAGTTTAAGCCATTAATTCCTTCTCAATCTTCTTCATTTAATCAAAGAAGAAGACAATGAATAGTGTTTTCAAGTTTTTAACTTGAAATTTTTCTTGTTTTCCTTGAAGATCCAAGCATTCTTAAGACTTCTCAAAGCTTCTTAAGGCTTCCTAGCTCCCCCCACCACTTCAAGGAAGGTATATCATCTCCAAACCCTAGATTCCTATGTATTATAAGATGATTTTGATTAGTAGGGTGATATTGTAGCTTGTTGTTGTGATTAGAGTTTGGGATTTGAAATGGTAGTGAAATGGAATGGTAAATGTTGTTGTTTTGATTAAAAGAACTTAAGTATGGTTAAAGTTAAGCTTAGGCATAAGTATGAATGTTAAAATTGAATTGGTTGGGGTTGTTATGATGTGATAAGGATGGATGTTGGTTGTATGTTGGATTTGAGGTTGAATTGGGATGGTTTTGAATGGTTTAAAATTGGGAAATCGCGTAAACATAGCCGTCGTAACGTCCGATTTTCTTTAGACTGTTTTTGTGCATAACATTAGGACCCGAGAACCCCCTGCTAGATTATGCCCATTGCCATGTTTAGATAGCTCATGTTACGAGCTTCGTTTTGATATGTAGTTCGTTCGATTCCGATGCACGCTTTAGGAGAAACGACCGTTTCAAGTAACGGCATTTCGCGAACGAAACTTTTCCCCTCGCCTTACTTTGAAACAAAGGTTAAAGACCAAAAAGGGTTAATTAATGTATGTAACATTTATGATAAGTGTGTTAAGAAGTTGGTAAGACACTCGCGAAGGAATCGTCTTAAAACTCGTAAAGGTTAAATTATTAAAAATGGTGGAGCCGAGGGTACCCGAGTGACTTAAGTGAATCAATAAGCGCAAAATAAGCGTTAGAGTCTAAGTTAGTTAAAGTATAGATTTACAAGTGACTTTGGTTTAATTCCAACTTACTTGTTGTTTATAGGTTACCAAACTCGTCCCGAGCCATTCGTAACCCCCAGTCGCTCAGGCAAGTTTTCTACCCGTTATAACTGTTGTGGTGATGAGTATATGTATTTGCATTATCTTGCGATAGATGCATGTTGGTTAATTAGCAAATGTTGCAATATATTGAAGCATGCTGCTATGGTATATATATATGCATGCCTGTTTCGCATTCTTTCCATATATATATCTGTTGATTCAGTTGATAATACCTATGCTAGAGGATAGCGGTAATTTGCATATACCCTTAGTACAGGGACCCAAAGGTGAAAATATTTTCTAAAACCGGGAGTCGAGGATCCCGAGTAGATTTTGTATATATGGATATATATATATATACTTATATATATATATATGGTCATAGTTTTCAAAACTATTAATCGAATAAGGTTTATTCGATAACTTTAACTTTATTTTATTATTGAATATTATTTCGAATATTATTCGAAGGCGTATGACTCCTTTATATTAAATGAATATTATTTTGAATATTCATTCGAGGACTTATGACTCCTTTTATTTTATTTATTGAATATTATTTGAATATTCATTCAAGGGGTTATGACTCAGTTTATATTATTTAATGAATATTATTTGAATATTCATTTGAGGATCTATGACTCCGATTATTTGTTGAGATATATTCTTTATTTTATTAAAGAATAAGGTGTCAATAATCAAACTTATTTTCGATTATTCAAATAAAGATAGTACTTTCATATAAGTATATCTTTGATTATTTAATACTCGTTTCAAGTATAAGTTTTCCAACTTCTACCTCAATTATTCTTATGGGAATATTATTTAAATAATAATATTCAGATATTTCTTTCATATTGGGACTGATTTATTTCATGAATCAGCATTACTCCAAACATTCTTAAAAATGTTTTCGAGTCTTCAAAATGAATTTAAAAAGGGTAGAGCGGATCCCAAAACTTGTTTTCAAATTCAAGATCTTCCATTTTAAGGGGACTTGAATACTCGCTCAAAAATCTAAGGGATCCGGCTCTATGGTGTATTTTATATTCGCAACAAGGTTGCAGTTTTGGTAAATGAATTGATTACTTACCCAACGTTCGGGAAGTAAGTCCATCTATTGAGTCGGCATAAGCAACATGGGCTCAGTGGGCGTCCATGATAGTGTAAGTGGCTCAGTGGGAGTCCATCAAATGCATAAGTGGCTGAGTGACAGTCCAGCATAAGGTCCTATTGCGACCAGGGTGATGACCAGTGGGGAATTCGTCCATCTACTAGTAGAAAATGTTACTTATTGGTATCTTTGCCTGATCAGCAAGATATCAGGTTTATGCCAAAATTCTTTCCTCTCCAAATTTATTGGATATTGCAATTCTGTTCATACTTTACATGACAGAGGTTTTCAGGAAATGTATATATATATATATAGGTGTATATATATGTCGGGACTTAATGAAGTATCTCGTAACTTCATTATTTATAATGATATTCAAAGATTGAATCTATTCAAATATTGTCTTGTAGTCTCATCTATGTGATGAACTTTTGAAACTGATTATAATTTGAACGGTGGTAGTTCAAGTAGTATTTGGAAAAGATATAAGTATATTGGAGTACCTTGTAACTTCATCTTTTAAACTTATATCTAGTAAATGATTATCTTATGCATGACAAAGATTTTCAGAAAAACGTTGAGACAAGGTTAGATATATGAGATCACCTTGCAACGATATTTTTTTATACAGTTATACACTGGGACTTTGTGTATATTATGCATGGAAGAGGACTTCCAATATTTTGAAAAGTATATGTGTATATATATACTGAATATTTTGCGACTTCATCGCATTAAGATATCAACTTGGTTCATTTCTTTTGACCAAGACTTTCATGAGTACTATGAGAAGGCTCATATATTGTTAATCATTATACATATTATTTTGGTGGGCTTGCTGCTCACCCTTGCTTTCTTCTTTCACCACACAACATCAGATAGACAAGATGAACAGGACCAAGCTCCCAATTCGCGAGCGGATAGGAAACATTCCGCAGTTTCCTATAGGCGTTGATGTCGCTGTAGCTGAGGTAGGAACTACCAATAGGCTAGGCTTTCAACTTTTGATGTATCAGATTATGTATATTTATGAATTGTAATAATGGCAAAGAATATGTAAATTTTATTCAGAAAACCTTTTAAGGTGTATTGGCAGATAATTGTGAAATAAAATGAATTGTGATTATTTTTGGATGTTCATCTCTGAGACTATAACGTGTGGTGTGTGTGTTTATTATGGGGTCACAGTACAGAGTAGTCAATTAATTATTAAGATTGGGTGTTATTAAGGGAAATGGAACTCGTGACAACCCGGATCCCCGACCCCGGATTTGGGGGTGTTACAGAAGTGGTATCAGAGCTAAGCGTTATAAACCTCAGAGATGATGTGACGTTAAGATAATAAGTTCACAAAGATAATAAGAACTCTTTCCAAGTTCATAGTCGGGCTACCTAACGTAGTACTGACAGTTAAAACCCTTATGGGAACCCTTATAAATATAGTGATAGGAGCGTAGTTCGTTATCGTATATGGTAGCGGGACTCCGAACCCTGAGGTTGAGGAGCAACAGCGCGATGATGTTTTATTACTAATTGGGGATCGGATTGTGGATCCGATAGAGTGTCCTAATGCAGGACCGAATGATGTTGATATTGAGGATGTAGCGGTTGAGGATGTTGTCCTAGAAGGGATAGTTGTTGAGGAGGATCCCATGGAGGATCCTGACAAGATTGGATAAAGGACCACTGATGAATTGATGACCATGGTTAGGTCGACTACCAGAGGTAGGATTGGCCGGTAACTACCGGAGGTTCGTTCAAGTTCGTAAAGATAGTAGCCCCTTTAACGCGGCTTACTCGTAAGACTGAGAAGTTCGAATGGACAGAGAAATGCGAGAACAGCTTTCAAGAACTGAAGCAGAGGTTGGTGATGGCCCCTATGCTGGCGTTGCCGGATGGAAAAGGAGATTTTGTGAAGTGTAGTGACGCTTCGCACAAGGGCTTAGGGTGCGTGCTTATGCAGCACGGTAAGGTAATCACGTACATGTCAAGACAATTAAGGTAATATGAAATTCGATATCCCGGCCCATGAGCTTAGGCTCGTGGCAATAGTTTTACCCTAAAGATGGAGGCACTACTTGTATGGAGAGAAGTGCGAGAATTACCTAAGCCATAAGTGCTCTAGTACATTTTCACGTAGAAAGAGCTCAACATATGCCAGAGGAGGCAGTTAGAGCTAATCAAGAATAATGATTGGGAGATTCTTTATCATTCGGGGAAAGCCAATGTGGTGGCTGATGCCCTTAGTAAAAAGGAGAGACTCAAGATGATAATGTCTTTGGGAGAGTTTATAAGAGATTTTGGAAATAGTAGTGAAGGTAACCGGAGTCGGTACCGAAAAGCTGTTGAGATTGCAATAGAGACCGAATTATTGGAAAAGAGCATACGGTGCCAGAGAAAGGTGATGAATGAAGGCAGAGAGCCAACAAATAAATATGAGATTAATACCGAGAAAGATGATAAGGGAATAATGAGGTATTCCTATAGAATTTGGGTTCCGAAAGTTCAAGAGCGTAAGGATGAGAACTTAGATGAGAGCCATAGTTTGAGGAATAAGATTTAGAGCAAACCCTGAACGTGATAGTCAGGGAGGTCACCATCAAGATAAAAGGAACCCATGACATAATGGAGTGGAAAATGAGGATTTTAAATTAAAAGATGACTCCAATTATGGGGAGTAGGAAGAAATATTTAGACTAAGAAAGCAAAAGTTGAGCGAGATAAGGAGACCCGAGACAGTACTCCTATACGGAAATTCATGAACCTGTCTAAACAGAACTTATATTTTATTCCCAACCACCACCTTGAGGAAACAATGTGGTGTGAAATTCTTTCATGACCTTTAAATCGCTAAGCTCTCAGAGTTCCAAGGAACAGGCTGACCCAGCCGAGGCAAGAGCCTGGCTAAAGGAAATATAGGAATCATTTGAGATTCAAAATGATTGATGAACCACAAAAGACTGTTTTTGTCACTTACCCTCCTAAGAGAGAGACCACCCGCTGGTGAAAGACCAAGAAAGGCACGGAGCCAGAGGTTAGAATAAACTGATTTAAGTTCAGTCAATTGTTTTCGGGAAAGTAATTCCCAAAGATAAGGAGATAGTGTAAAAGCTTTAGAGCCAGAACAAAGGCAGACGAGTATGATGAATTATGAATCTAAGATGTAAAAGTTGTCAAGATTCATTCTGAGGACACGAATCCAGAATGACGGGATGTTTGAAATCAATGCTTATGTAGTGTTGGTTCATGTAATGGTTGTAATGGAAACGAAAATAAAAAGAAACTGAAGTGGAAAGGAATATAAAGGCGATAGAGTTTGAGGAATGATAAGGAAGATGGGTATGAGGAAACCCTAAAGACTCGTAGCAATAGAAATAGAAAAGTATGTAATCGTCAGGATGAGGGTCATTTACCATGAGTTAAAATTGATGGTTGAAGGCATAAGAGATACATATATTTTATCCCCTTTAAGTTGGAAGGATTCGGGGAAATCTTGAGATAGTTCGAAGGATAAACAATGAGACGCGGATAGACTGAGGAGGCAAGAAAGTAAGAAATTAGGAAAATTGGATGAAGGGAGTGACCTTCAAGAATGTGAAGTGTAAGACCGATGGCTTGATACCCAGAAAGGGAGACGCCAGGTATGAAAGATATCCCAACATTGAGGTGACTGTTGAGATAAATAACAAAAGTAAATAAGGAATTATTAAGAAGAAGTTCACGTTGAACACGACCAATATCTTCCAGAACTTCCATGTTATCATTACCAAATCAGGAAAGAAAAGCGGATGACCATTGTTATCTTTTGGAGGCCATATGGATTGACCTCAGTTTGAATAAGGATGCTATCGTGAAATTGATATAAACTATCGAGGTGGGAATGATTGATTAAGATAATCTATCAAGGATATAAGACTTGATTTATCCATGGAAGGATGCAAGTACCTTTTTAAAGGTGGAATTAAAGATAAAACATCAGTAACTTAAAACGAATCCTAGGGGAATGCATAAAGGTTGGCATTTCACCCTTAATAGGGATAGTATGAGTTTTGACAGTATGAATTGGAAAGGATTAAGGTAATATTCAAAGTTCTCGAGAATAGAAATGTTGATAAAGGAAATATGGCGTAATTATAATAATGCCAGGTGGGCACGTGTTAAACCACGAGAAAGTATGGATCGAACCAGTAATGGTCGAAATTGTTCAGGGCAATTAGGACTTAAGATAAAAGATGTTCTAAGTATAATTGAAAGTCAGTCGTGACAGTGATTAACCTCTAAAGACTGAGGCAATAACTTATGAAAAAAATGGTGATTTTTTTTTTTTACTCATCAGATTTTATGGAAAACATCTTCACATAAGCTGTGATTGAAATGAGGTAGAAAATTTATTTGAAGGTGGTTAAAATGACATTGACTGTAAGGAAATTTTACTATCAGGAAAGGCCAAAGAGGTGGCCGACACTTTAAATGTAAGAGGATAATTATAGGCGCTCGTGCGAGAGGGATACAGTGATGATGATTAAAGCTGTGATGGTTGTATTTTGGGTTGGAAGATTGTCATTCCTTCTGATGACTGTGCAATACCCAACCGTAATAGTAGTTGGTAAAGGTTTAATTCATGTAATCGCCATGAGCGGGCTATCTATCTCAGAAGATACTATCTTGAGATAAGCCAGGACCATATTTCAAAAAGGACTAAACAAACCTTTGAGTTAAGTTATCTATTGAAGGCATATGATTAAGAATGGTAATAACCTGCTATCGTTGCTTTGAGCGAAACTCTTCTGCAAATTTTATCTGCTTCATGTCATGTATGTATGTCAGAATCAGGAGTGTACTCCATGAATCATGAATGGTGATTATGTTACCTCCTTAGAAGGATTTGATACGACATGTATGGACTCCGTATGGTTAGCTATTAAGACTTCATGGAAAATGAATGACTACAGTAGGTCAGTGGTGGACCATGGTAAGGCAGCAATGATTCTGCGAGTATTGAGCTGATTACAACCTTGAGAGTTGTATTGGAATGGGTGTTGAGAGTGAGTACCACTAATCGGGTCGTGGTAGTGTATAAGTTATCATTGATAGAATAATTAAGTAGAGTATCTACCTATTGTATATTTATTCTTTCTTATCATTAGAGAGTCGTATTATTTTATGAGGAAGGTTGCGGTGCAAGCATAAAACTCTAGTAACGATGATGTCTAGAATGAGATCCCAGGTTCGATTTTCGAAATCGAGGGAGTTTCAAAGGTGATTGTGTATAAGCTCGAGGAAGAGCATGGGTCCATAGAATGATGGACGGAATAGCAAATATTTAGGCATGTGAAATACGATGCTATAATACTTGATGTTGATATAAATACTCATATGTTTCGTTCTCCTATGACAAACCTCTATAGTTCAGAGGTAGGTTCCAAGCCAGATATTTTGTGGCAGTATATTTTTTTCATATATACAATTCTCTTCAATTCGTTCTTTTCTCTTCTTTTCATTTCATGTAAGCTGAGAAGAACAACCCTTCCAGAACGGGGAGGTATTGCCGAATGACTATCTATCTGTGTGATAGAAGCCTAGTAGGATACCATCTATTGTTTAATTGCTTGTCAAGTACTAAAGGCTGGCCACCTTCTGTACTAACTATGCGATATAACAAGTGTTCATGATCATAGTGATCTCTCAATAAATTCTTTTACTTCTATATGAAGGATTAAGCTTTGGGAAATAGAAACAGCTGAAAAAGGAGTAATAAAGTTGTGGTAGTATTCGGAATGGAAACACATTCGTGATACTAAGGTTGGCATGGTTATTAAAAGGTTATAGAATGCTAACGAGAAATAGTATAACTAGTATAATATTAGGAACGGAAGGTAGTAGCGACTACGAACTGGAAAAGGATGGGTAGTGAGAAGCAAAAGCTCTAATGCTAAAAGCTATAATGAGAGTCTGTGCAATAGACTTGAAAGAAATTGGAATGATCACTTAACACGGGTTGAGTTTTCTTACAACAATAGATCATATGTCAGTATTGAGGTATCGCCTTATGAGATCCTTGAGGGAAGACAATGTCGATCTCCCTTATGTTAGGATGAAGTTGTAGAGCGCAAGATGCTCGGACCCGCAGTAGTCCAAAGGACCAAGGATATAATAGATCTAATCAGAGGACGGCTGGTAGTAGCCCAAGATGGACATAAGAAGTATGTTGATATGACACGAAAGGACAAGGAATGGGAAGTAGGGGACCTAGTGTTGTTATAGGTATTCCCTTGGAAGGGGTTAATGAGATTCGGAAAGAAAGGAAAGCTAAGTCCACCAATTGTTGGACCCTTGGATATATTAAGAAGTATTGGGAAGTTAGCATATGAGCTAGCCTTACCCCAGAATATGTAGCAAGTCATAACGTGTTTCACGTATCAATGTTAAGGAAGTGTAATTCGGATGCCAGATAATTAGGGGCATATGAGCGCATAGACATGCAACCAGACGTAACCTATATGGAGCAACTAGGAAGGGTTATAGAGTGAAAAGGAACAAGTACTTAGGAGAAGGGTTATCAAACTAGGCGGAGTTTGGTGGTAGGACCACAATGTGGGAAAATTTACTCGAGAGTTAGAAAGTGCAATGCTAAGAGAGTATCCCTATTTATTTTCAATTTGATTCCGGGACGGAATCCTTTTAAGGAGGGGAGACTGTAATAACCCCCAAAATTTTGAAATTTTTATAACCCTTGTGAATAGTGTTTTAGCTGAATGAGAAAACTTTTCATGCCACACTATGTAGGGGTTCTGATATGGATATTCTGAGATATTATTAGTACTCTATGTGGTATATAAGTGTTTGTAAAGATCGTCAGAATCCAATTTCCGAACACTTGGATTTTTCCCGGAAATCCACTAGATACGGAAAGGATTGAGTATAAGGTAACAGGATAAAAAGGATTTAAATTAAAGGATTATAATAGAGGATCATAAAAAAGAATATAATATATTGAGAAAGGTTAAGGGAACCTAAGTAATAAGATCCCGGGTATGATCCTTCAAACGATAAACGAGAACGAAAGTTAAGCGAACCGTATAACAGATCAGCGGTCATTAGGCAAACGATTAGGAAGTTAAGCAAAGGGATTAGAGGGAGTGATGTCACCCAACCAATGAGAGGAGGACAAGGAGGGAAAGATGACATCACAACATGACATAGGCATGACATGGGAAAGAAGGAGGTGTGGTTGAATGAGAACCACACAAATTCAAGGGCAACAAGGTAATTAACTAAATCAAACACAAAAACAAGTCAACCAAGCCAAGCAAAAATCATTCTTCATCAAAATCAAAAAGAACCAAGGCATTGTTCATCCTTGCTCTCGGCTTTTAGCTTTTTAAAGGGCAAGAATTTCAAAATCAAAGATCCAAGCATCCTAAATTGGTAAGATAATTCCCTAATCATCTTTATGCTTAGTTAGGGCTATATCATGAGTTTAAGCCATTAATTCCTTCTCAATCTTCTTCATTTAATCAAAGAAGAAGACAATGAATAGTGTTTTCAAGTTTTTAACTTGAAATTTTTCTTGTTTTCCTTGAAGATCCAAGCATTCTTAAGACTTCTCAAAGCTTCTTAAGGCTTCCTAGCTCCCCCCACCACTTCAAGGAAGGTATATCATCTCCAAACCCTAGATTCCTATGTATTATAAGATGATTTTGATTAGTAGGGTGATATTGTAGCTTGTTGTTGTGATTAGAGTTTGGGATTTGAAATGGTAGTGAAATGGAATGGTAAATGTTGTTGTTTTGATTAAAAGAACTTAAGTATGGTTAAAGTTAAGCTTAGGCATAAGTATGAATGTTAAAATTGAATTGGTTGGGGTTGTTATGATGTGATAAGGATGGATGTTGGTTGTATGTTGGATTTGAGGTTGAATTGGGATGGTTTTGAATGGTTTAAAATTGGGAAATCGCGTAAACATAGCCGTCGTAATGTCCGATTTTCTTTAGACTGTTTTTGTGCATAACATTAGGACCCGAGAACCCCCTGCTAGATTATGACCATTGCCATGTTTAGATAGCTCATGTTACGAGCTTCGTTTTGATATGTAGTTCGTTCGATTCCGATGCACGGTTTAGGAGAAACGACCGTTTCAAGTAACGGCATTTCGCGAACGAAACTTTTCCCCTCGCCTTACTTTGAAACAAAGGTTAAAGACCAAAAAGGGTTAATTAATGTATGAAACATTTATGGTAAGTGTGTTAGGCAGTTGGTAAGACACTCGCGAAGGAATCGTCTTAAAACTCGTAAAGGTTAAATTATTAAAAATAGTAGAGCCGAGGGTACCCGAGTGACTTAAGTGAATCAGTAAGCGCAAAATAAGCGTTAGAGTCTAAGTTAGTTAAAGTATAGATTTACAAGTGACTTTGGTTTAATTCCAACTTACTTGTTGTTTATAGGTTACCAAACTCGTCCCGAGCCATTCGTAACCCCCAGTCGCTCAGGCAAGTTTTCTACCCGTTATAACTGTTGTGGTGTTGAGTATATGTATTTGCATTATCTTGCGATAGATGCATGTTGGTTAATTAGCAAATGTTCTAATATATTGAAGCATGCTGCTATGGTATATATATATGCATGCCTGTTTCGCATTCTTTCCATATATATATCTGTTGATTCAGTTGATAATACCTATGCTAGAGGATAGCGGTAATTTGCATATACCCTTAGTACAGGGACCCAAAGGTGAAAATATTTTCTAAAACCGGGAGTCGAGGATCCCGAGTAGATTTTGTATATATGGATATATATATATACTTATATATATATATATATATGGTCATAGTTTTCAAAACTATTAATCGAATAAGGTTTATTCGATAACTTTAACTTTATTTTATTATTGAATATTATTTCGAATATTATTCGAAGGCGTATGACTCCTTTATATTAAATGAATATTATTTTGAATATTCATTCGAGGACTTATGACTCCTTTTATTTTATTTATTGAATATTATTTGAATATTCATTCGAGGGCTTATGACTCAGTTTATATTATTTAATGAATATTATTTGAATATTCATTTGAGGATCTATGACTCCGATTATTTGTTGAGATATATTCTTTATTTTATTAAAGAATAAGGTGTCAATAATCAAACTTATTTTCGATTATTCAAATAAAGATAGTACTTTCATATAAGTATATCTTTGGTTATTTAATACTCGTTTCAAGTATAAGTTTTCCAACTTCTACCTCAATTATTCTTATGGGAATATTATTTAAATAATAATATTCAGATATTTCTTTCATATTGGGACTGATTTATTTCATGAATCAGCATTACTCCAAACATTCTTAAAAATGTTTTCGAGTCTTCAAAATGAATTTAAAAAGGGTAGAGCGGATCCCAAAACTTGTTTTCAAATTCAAGATCTTCCATTTTAAGGGGACTTGAATACTCGCTCAAAAATCTAAGGGATCCGGCTCTATGGTGTATTTTATATTCGCAACAAGGTTGCAGTTTTGGTAAATGAATTGATTACTTACCCAACGTTCGGGAAGTAAGTCCATCTATTGAGTCGGCATAAGCAACATGGGCTCAGTGGGCGTCCATGATAGTGTAAGTGGCTCAGTGGCAGTCCATCAAATGCATAAGTGGCTGAGTGGCAGTCCAGCATAAGGTCCTATTGCGACCAGGGTGATGACCAGTGGGGAATTCGTCCATCTACTAGTAGAAAATGTTACTTATTGGTATCTTTGCCTGATCAGCAAGATATCAGGTTTATGCCAAAATTCTTTCCTCTCCAAATTTATTGGATATTGCAATTCTGTTCATACTTTACATGACAGAGGTTTTCAGGAAATGTATATATATATATATGGGTGTATATATATGTTGGGACTTAATGAAGTATCTCGTAACTTCATTATTTATAATGATATTCAAAGATTGAATCTATTCAAATCTTGTCTTGTAGTCTCATCTATGTGATGAACTTTTGAAACTGATTATAATTTGAACGGTGGTAGTTCAAGTAGTATTTGGAAAAGATATAAGTATATTGGAGTATCTTGTAACTTCATCTTTTAAACTTATATCTAGTAAATGATTATCTTATGCATGACAAAGATTTTCAGAAAAACGTTGAGACAAGGTTAGATATATGAGATCACCTTGCAACGATATTTTTTTATACAGTTATACACTGGGACTTTGTGTATATTATGCATGGAAGAGGACTTCCAATATTTTGAAAAGTATATGTGTATATATATATACTGAATATTTGCGACTTCATCGCATTAAGATATCAACTTGGTTCATTTCTTTTGACCAAGACTTTGATGAGTACTATGAGAAGGCTCATATATTGTTAATCATTATACATATTATTTTGGTGGGCTTGCTGCTCACCCTTGCTTTCTTCTTTCACCACACAACATCAGATAGACAAGATGAACAGGACCAAGCTCCCAATTCGCGAGCGGATAGGAAACGTTCCGCAGTTTCCTATAGGCGTTGATGTCGCTGTAGCTGAGGTAGGAACTACCAATTGGCTAGGCTCTCAACTTTTGATGTATCAGATTATGTATATTTATGAATTGTAATAATGGCAAAGAAAATGTAAATTTTATTCAGAAAACCTTTTAAGGTGTATTGGCAGATAATTGTGGAATAAAATTAATTGTGATTATTTTTGGATGTTCATCTCTGAGACTATAACGTGTGGTGTGTGTGTTTATTATGGGGTCACAGTACAGAGTAGTCAATTAATTATTAAGATTGGGTGTTATTAAGGGAAATGGAACTCGTGACAACCCGGATCCCCGACCCCGGATTTGGGGGTGTTACAGAAGTGGTATCAGAGCTAAGCGTTATAAACATCAGAGATGATGTGACGTTAAGATAATAAGTTCACAAAGATAATAAGAACTCTTGCCAAGTTCATAGTCGGGCTACCTAACATAGTACTGACAGTTAAAACCCTTATGGGAACCCTTATAAATATAGTGATAGGAGCGTAGTTCGTTATCGTATATGGTAGCGGGACTCCAAACCTGAGGTTGAGGAGCAACAGTGCGATGATGTTTTATTACTAATTGGGGATCGGATTGTGGATCCGATAGAGTGTCCTAATGCAGGACCGGATGATGTTGATATTGAGGATGTAGCGGTTGAGGATGTTGTCCTAGAAGGGATAGTTGTTGAGGAGGATCCCATGGAGGATCCTGACAAGATTGGATAAAGGACCACTGATGAATTGATGACCATGGTTAGGTCGACTACCAGAGGTAGGATTGGCCGGTCACTACCGGAGGTTCGTTCAAGTTCGTAAAGATAGTAGCCCCTTTAACGCGGCTTACTCGTAAGACTGAGAAGTTCGAATGGACAGAGAAATGCGAGAACAGCTTTCAAGAGCTGAAGCAGAGGTTGGTGATGGCCCCTATGCTGGCGTTGCCGGATGGAAAAGGAGATTTTGTGAAGTGTAGTGACGCTTCGCACAAGGGCTTAGGGTGCGTGCTTATGCAGCACGGTAAGGTAATCACGTACATGTCAAGACAATTAAGGTAATATGAAATTCGATATCCCCGCCCATGAGCTTAGGCTCGTGGCAATAGTTTTACCCTAAAGATTGGAGGCACTACTTGTATGGAGAGAAGTGCGAGAATTACCTAAGCCATAAGTGCTCTAGTACATTTTCACGTAGAAAGAGCTCAACATATGCCAGAGGAGGCAGTTAGAGCTAATCAAGAATAATGATTGGGAGATTCTTTATCATTCGAGGAAAGCCAATGTGGTGGCTGATGCCCTTAGTAAAAAGGAGAGACTCAAGATGATAATGTCTTTGGGAGAGTTTATAAGAGATTTTGGAAATAGTAGTGAAGGTAACCGGAGCCGGTACCGAAAAGCTGTTGAGATTGCAATAGAGACCGAATTATTGGAAAAGAGCATACGGTGCCAGAGAAAGGTGATGAATGAAGGCAGAGAGCCAACAAATAAATATGAGATTAATACTGAGAAAGATGATAAGGGAATAATGAGGTATTCCTATAGAATTTGGGTTCCGAAAGTTCAAGAGCGTAAGGATGAGAACTTAGATGAGAGCCATAGTTTGAGGAATAAGATTTAGAGCAAACCCTGAACGTGATAGTCAGGGAGGTCACCATCAAGATAAAAGGAACCCATGACATAATGGAGTGGAAAATGAGGATTTTAAATTAAAAGATGACTCCAATTATGGGGAGTAGGAAGAAATATTTAGACTAAGAAAGCAAAAGTTGAGCGAGATAAGGAGACCCGAGACGGTACTCCTATACGGAAATTCATGAACCTGTCTAAACAGAACTTATATTTTATTCCTAACCACCACCTTGAGGAAACAATGTGGTGTGAAATTCTTTCATGACCTTTAAATCGCTAAGCTCTCAGAGTTCCAAGGAACAGGCTGACCCAGCCGAGGCAAGAGCCTGGCTAAAGGAAATATAGGAATCATTTGAGATTCAAAATGATTGATGAACCACAAAAGACTGTTTTTGTCACTTACCCTCCTAAGAGAGAGACCACCCGCTGGTGAAAGACCAAGAAAGGCACGGAGCCAGAGGTTAGAATAAACTAATTTAAGTTCAGTCAATTGTTTTCGGGAAAGTAATTCCCAAAGATAAGGAGATAGTGTAAAAGCTTTAGAGCCAGAACAAAGGCAGACGAGTATGATGAATTATGAATCTAAGATGTAAAAGTTGTCAAGATTCGTTCTGAGGACACGAATCCAGAATGACGGGATGTTTGAAATGAATGCTTATGTAGTGTTGGTTCATGTAATGGTTGTAATGGAAACGAAAATAAAAAGAAACTGAAGTGGAAAGGAATATAAAGGCGATAGAGTTTGAGGAATGATAAGGAAGATGGGTATGAGGAAACCCTAAAGACTCGTAGCAATAGAAATAGAAAAGTATGTAATCGTCAGGATGAGGGTGATTTACCATGAGTTAAAATTGATGGTTGAAGGCATAAGAGATACATATATTTTATCCCCTTTAAGTTGAGAGGATTCGGGGAAATCTTGAGATAGTTCGAAGGATAAACAATGAGACGTGGATAGACTGAGGAGGCAAGAAAGTAAGAAATTAGGAAAATTGGATGAAGGGAGTGACCTTCAAGAATGTGAAGTGTAAGACCGATGGCTTGATACCCAGAAAGGGAGACGCCAGGTATGAAAGATATCCCAACATTGAGGTGACTGTTGAGATAAATAACAAAAGTAAATAAGGAATTATTAAGAAGAAGTTCACGTTGAACATGACCAATATCTTCCAGAACATCCATGTTATCATTACCAAATCAGGAAAGAAAAGCGGATGACCATTGTTATCTTTTGGAGGCCATATGGATTGACCTCCGTTTGAATAAGGATGCTATCGTGAAATTGGTATAAACTATCGAGGTGGGAATGATTGATTAAGATAATCTATCAAGGATATAAGACTTGATTTATCCATGGAAGGATGCAAGTACCTTTTTAAAGGTGGAATTAAGGATAAAACATCAGTAACTTAAAACGAATCCTAGGGGAATGCATAAAGGTTGGCATTTCACCCTTAATAGGGATAGTATGAGTTTTGACAGTATGAATTGGAAAGGATTAAGGTAATATTCAAAGTTCTCGAGAATAGAAATGTTGATAAAGGAAATATGGCGTAATTATAATAATGCCAGGTGGGCACGTGTTAAACCACGAGAAAGTATGGATCGAACCAGTAATGGTCGAAATTGTTCAGGGCAATTAGGACTTAAGATAAAAGATGTTCTAAGTATAATTGAAAGTCAGTCATGACAGTGATTAACCTCTAAAGACTGAGGCAATAACTTATGAAAAAAAATGGTGATTTTTTTTTTTTACTCATCAGATTTTATGGAAAACATCTTCACATAAACTGTGATTGAAATGAGGTAGAAAATTTATTTGAAGGTGGTTAAAATGACATTGACTGTAAGGAAATTTTACTATCAGGAAAGGCCAAAGAGGTGGCCGACACTTTAAATGTAAGAGGATAATTATAGGCGCTCGTGCGAGAGGGATACAGTGATGATGGTTAAAGCTGTGATGGTTGTATTTTGGGTTGGAAGATTGTCATTCCTTCTGATGACTGTGCAATACCCAACCGTAATAGTAGTTGGTAAAGGTTTAATTCATGTAATCGCCATGAGCGGGCTATCTATCTCAGAAGATACTATCTTGAGATAAGCCAGGACCATATTTCAAAAAGGACTAAACAAACCTTTGAGTTAAGTCTTCTATTGAAGGCATATGATTAAGAATGGTATTAACCTGCTATCGTTGCTTTGAGCGAAACTCTTCTGCAAATTTTATCTGCTTCATGTCATGTATGTATGTCAGAATCAGGAGTGTACTCCATGAATCATGAATGGTGATTATGTTACCTCCTTAGAAGGATTTGATACGACATGTATGGACTCCGTATGGTTAGCTATTAAGACTTCATGGAAAATGAATGACTACAGTAGGTCAGTGGTGGACCATGGTAAGGCAACAATGATTCTGCGAGTATTGAGCTGATTACAACCATGAGAGTTGTATTGGAATGGGTGTTGAGAGTGAGTACCACTAATCGGGTCGTGGTAGTGTATAAGTTATCATTGATAGAATAATTAAGTAGAGTATCTACCTATTGTATATTTATTCTTTCTTATCATTAGAGAGTCGTATTATTTTACGAGGAAGGTTGCGGTGCAAGCATAGAACTCTAGTAACGATGATGTCTAGAATGAGATCCCAGGTTCGATTTTCGAAATCGAGGGAGTTTCAAAGGTGATTGTGTATAAGCTCGAGGAAGAGCATGGGTCCATAGAATGATGGACGGAATAGCAAATATTTAGGCATGTGAAATACGATGCTATAATACTTGATGTTGATATAAATACTCATATGTTTCGTTCTCCTATGACAAACCTCTATAGTTCAGAGGTAGGTTCCAAGCCAGATATTTTGTGGCAGTATATTTTTTTCATATATACAATTCTCTTCAATTCGTTCTTTTCTCTTCTTTTCATTTCATGTAAGCTGAGAAGAACAACCCTTCCAGAAAGGGGAGGTATTGCCGAATGACTATCTATCTGTGTGATAGAAGCCTAGTAGGATACCATCTATTGTTTAATTGCTTGTCAAGTACTAAAGGCTGGCCACCTTCTGTACTAACTATGCGATATAACAAGTGTTCATGATCATAGTGATCTCTCAATAAATTCTTTTACTTCTATATGAAGGATTAAGCTTTGGGAAATAGAAACAGCTGAAAAAGGAGTAATAAAGTTGTGGTAGTATTCGGAATGGAAACACATTCGTGATACTAAGGTTGGCATGGTTATTAAAAGGTTATAGAACGCTAACGAGCAAAAGTATAACTAGTATAATATTAGGAACGGAAGGTAGTAGCGACTACGAACTGGAAAATGATGGGTAGTGAGAAGCAAAAGCTCTAATGCTAAAAGCTATAATGAGAGTCTGTGCAATAGACTTGAAAGAAATTGGAATGATCACTTAACACGGGTTGAGTTTTCTTACGACAATAGATCATATGTCAGTATTGAGGTATCGCCTTATGAGATCCTTGAGGGAAGACAATGTCGATCTCCCTTATGTTAGGATGAAGTTGTAGAGCGCAAGATGCTCGGACCCGCAGTAGTCCAAAGGACCAAGGATATAATAGATCTAATCAGAGGACGGCTGGTAGTAGCCCAAGATGGACATAAGAAGTATGTTGATTTGACACGAAAGGACAAGGAATGAGAAGTAGGGGACCTAGTGTTGTTATAGGTATTCCCTTGGAAGGGGTTAATGAGATTCGGAAAGAAAGGAAAGCTAAGTCCACCAATTGTTGGACCCTTGGATATATTAAGAAGTATTGGGAAGTTAGCATATGAGCTAGCCTTACCCCAGAACATGTAGCAAGTCATAACGTGTTTCACGTATCAATGTTAAGGAAGTGTAATTCGGATGCCAGATAATTAGGGGCATATGAGCGCATAGACATGCAACCAGATGTAACCTATATGGAGCAACCAGGAAGGGTTATAGAGTGAAAAGGAACAAGTACTTAGGAGAAGGGTTATCAAACTAGGCGGAGTTTGGTGGTAGGACCACAATCTGGGAAAATTTACTCGAGAGTTAGAAAGTGCAATGCTAAGAGAGTATCCCTATTTATTTTCAATTTGATTCCGGGACGGAATCCTTTTAAGGAGGGGAGACTGTAATAACCCCCAAAATTTTGAACTTTTTGTAACCCTTGTGAATAGTGTTTTAGCTGAATGAGAAAACTTTTCATGCCACACTATGTAGGGGTTCTGATATGGATATTCTAAGATATTATTAGTACTCTATGTGGTATATAAGTGTATGTAAAGATCGTCATAATCCAATTTCCGAACACTTGGATTTTTCCCAGAAATCCACTAGATACGGAAAGGATTGAGTATAAGGTAACAGGATAAAAAGGATTTAAATTAAAGGATTATAATAGAGGATCATAAAAAAGAATATAATGTATTGAGAAAGGTTAAGGGAACCTAAGTAATAAGATCCCGGGTATGATCCTTCAAACGATAAACGAGAACGAAAGTTAAGCGAACCGTATAACAGATCAGCGGTCATTAGGCAAACGATTAGGAAGTTAAGCAAAGGGATTAGAGGGAGTGATGTCACCCAACCAATGAGAGGAGGACAAGGAGGGAAAGATGACATCATAACATGACATAGGCATGACATGGGAAGGAAGGAGGTGTGGTTGAATGAGAACCACACAAATTCAAGGGCAACAAGGTAATTAACTAAATCAAACACAAAAACAAGTCAACCAAGCCAAGAAAAAATCATTCTTCATCAAAATCAAAAAGAACCAAGGCATTGTTCATCCTTGCTCTCGGCTTTTTAGCTTTTTAAAGGGCAAGAATTTCAAAATCAAAGATCCAAGCATCCTAAATTGGTAAGATAATTCCCTAATCATCTTTATGCTTAGTTAGGGCTATATCATGAGTTTAAGCCATTAATTCCTTCTCAATCTTCTTCATTTAATCAAAGAAGAAGACAATGAATAGTGTTTTCAAGTTTTTAACTTGAAATTTTTCTTGTTTTCCTTGAAGATCCAAGCATTCTTAAGACTTCTCAAAGCTTCTTAAGGCTTCCTAGCTCCCCCCACCACTTCAAGGAAGGTATATCATCTCCAAACCCTAGATTCCTATGTATTATAAGATGATTTTGATTAGTAGGGTGATATTGTAGCTTGTTGTTGTGATTAGAGTTTGGGATTTGAAATGGTAGTGAAATGGAATGGTAAATGTTGTTGTTTTGATTAAAAGAACTTAAGTATGGTTAAAGTTAAGCTTAGGCATAAGTATGAATGTTAAAATTGAATTGGTTGGGGTTGTTATGATGTGATAAGGATGGATGTTGGTTGTATGTTGGATTTGAGGTTGAATTGGGATGGTTTTGAATGGTTTAAAATTGGGAAATCGCGTAAACATAGCCGTCGTAACGTCCGATTTTCTTTAGACTGTTTTTGTGCATAACATTAGGACCCGAGAAACCCCTGCTAGATTATGACCATTGCCATTTTTAGATAGCTCATGTTACGAGCTTCGTTTTGATATGTAGTTCGTTCGATTCCGATGCACGGTTTAGGAGAAACGACCGTTTCAAGTAACGGCATTTCGCGAACGAAACTTTTCCCCTCGCCTTACTTTGAAACAAAGGTTAAAGACCAAAAAGGGTTAATTAATGTATGAAACATTTATGGTAAGTGTGTTAGGCAGTTGGTAAGACACTCGCAAAGGAATCGTCTTAAAACTCGTAAAGGTTAAATTATTAAAAATGGTGGAGCCGAGGGTACCCGAGTGACTTAAGTGAATCAGTAAGCGCAAAATAAGCGTTAGAGTCTAAGTTAGTTAAATTATAGATTTACAAGTGACTTTGGTTTAATTCCAACTTACTTGTTGTTTATAGGTTACCAAACTCGTCCCGAGCCATTCGTAACCCCCAGTCGCTCAGGCAAGTTTTCTACCCGTTATAACTGTTGTGGTGATGATTATATGTATTTGCATTATCTTGTGATAGATGCATGTTGGTTAATTAGCAAATGTTGCAATATATTGAAGCATGCTGCTATGGTATATATATATATATGCATGCCTGTTTCGCATTCTTTCCATATATATATCTGGTGATTCAGTTGATAATACCTATGCTAGAGGATAGCGGTAATTTGCATATACCCTTAGTACAGGGACCCAAAGGTGAAAATATTTTCTAAACCCGGGAGTCGAGGATCCCGAGTAGATTTTGTATATATGGATATATATATATATACTTATATATATATATATATGGTCATAGTTTTCAAAACTATTAATCGAATAAGGTTTATTCGATAACTTTAACTTTATTTTATTATTGAATATTATTTCGAATATTATTCGAAGGCGTATGACTCCTTTATATTAAATGAATATTATTTTGAATATTCATTCGAGGACTTATGACTCCTTTTATTTTATTTATTGAATATTATTTGAATATTCATTCGAGGGCTTATGACTCAGTTTATATTATTTAATGAATATTATTTGAATATTCATTTGAGGATCTATGACTCCGATTATTTGCTGAGATATATTCTTTATTTTATTAAAGAATAAGGTGTCAATAATCAAACTTATTTTCGATTATTCAAATAAAGATAGTACTTTCATATAAGTATATCTTTGGTTATTTAATACTCGTTTCAAGTATAATATTTCCAACTTCTACCTCAATTATTCTTATGGGAATATTATTTAAATAATAATATTCAGATTTTTCTTTCATATTGGGACTGATTTATTTCATGAATCAGCATTACTCCAAACATTCTTAAAAAATGTTTTCGAGTCTTCAAAATGAATTGAAAAAGGGTAGAGCGGATCCCAAAACTTGTTTTCAAATTCAAGATCTTCCATTTTAAGGGGACTTGAATACTCGCTCAAAAATCTAAGGGATCCGGCTCTATGGTGTATTTTATATTCGCAACAAGGTTGCAGTTTTGGTAAATGAATTGATTACTTACCCAACGTTCGGGAAGTAAGTCCATCTATTGAGTCGGCATAAGCAACATGGGCTCAGTGGGCGTCCATGATAGTGTAAGTGGCTCAGTGGCAGTCCATCAAATGCATAAGTGGCTGAGTGGCAGTCCAGCATAAGGTCCTATTGCGACCAGGGTGATGACCGGTGGGGAATTCGTCCATCTACTAGTAGAAAATGTTACTTATTGGTATCTTTGCCTGATCAGCAAGATATCAGGTTTATGCCAAAATTCTTTCCTCTCCAAATTTATTGGATATTGCAATTCTGTTCATACTTTACATGACAGAGGTTTTCAGGAAATGTATATATATATATAGGTGTATATATATGTCGGGACTTAATGAAGTATCTCGTAACTTCATTATTTATAATGATATTCAAAGATTGAATCTATTCAAATATTGTCTTGTAGTCTCATCTATGTGATGAACTTTTGAAACTGATTATAATTTGAACGGTGGTAGTTCAAGTAGTATTTGGAAAAGATATAAGTATATTGGAGTATCTTGTAACTTCATCTTTTAAACTTATATCTAGTAAATGATTATCTTATGCATGACAAAGATTTTCAGAAAAACGTTGAGACAAGGTTAGATATATGAGATCACCTTGCAACGATATTTTTTTATACAGTTATACACTGGGACTTTGTGTATATTATGCATGGAAGAGGACTTCCAATATTTTGAAAAGTATATGTGTATATATATATACTGAATATTTTGCGACTTCATCGCATTAAGATATCAACTTGGTTCATTTCTTTTGACCAAGACTTTCATGAGTACTATGAGAAGGCTCATATATTGTTAATCATTATACATATTATTTTGGTGGACTTGCTGCTCACCCTTGCTTTCTTCTTTCACCACACAACATCAGATAGACAAGATGAATAGGACCAAGCTCCCAATTTGCGAGCGGATAGGAAACGTTCCGCAGTTTCCTATAGGCGTTAATGTCGCTGTAGCTGAGGTAGGAACTACCAATAGGCTAGGCTTTCAACTTTTGATATATCAGATTATATATATTTATGAATTGTAATAATGGCAAAGAAAATGTAAATTTTATTCAGAAAACCTTTTAAGGTGTATTGGCAGATAATTGTGGAATAAAATGAATTGTGATTATTTTTGGATGTTCATCTCTGAGACTATAACGTGTGGTGTGTGTGTTTATTATGGGGTCACAGTACAGAGTAGTCAATTAATTATTAAGATTGGGTGTTATTAAGGGAAATGGAACTCGTGACAACCCGGATCCCCGACCCCGGATTTGGGGGTGTTACAAAAAGTTTCATCAAAATCTATTCCTTCTTGTTGACAGTAGCCCTTAGCATCCAATCTAGCTTTGTTCCTGACTACTATACCATTTTCATCCATCTTGTTTCTGAATACCCATTTGGTGTCTATTGGATTCTTTCCTTTAGGCTTGGGTACCAGCTTCCATACCTTATTCCTTTCAAATTGGCTTAGCTCCTCCTGCATAGCTAAAATCCAATCAGGATCCAAGAAAGCTTCTTCTACCTTCTTTGGTTCTTCCTTAGAGAGGAAACTGCTATATAGACATTTTCCTGAGTTGTTCTCCTTGTTTGAACTCTAGAAGATACATCACCAATGATGAGCTCAAAGGGGTGATCCTTTGTCCATTTTCTTTGTTGAGGTAGATTAGCTCTAGATGAAGAAGCCTCATTGTTGTCTTGATGTGTGATTGAGTTTTGATTGTTAGAAACTCCCCCTGATTTTATGGATATTTGATTTGAGAAAGGGGAACCTTCTGTAAGTGATCTATTATGACTTTCAGCTTCTTTTGATGACCCGACGGATGGTGAATTTTGAGTACCCACGGATGAAGCTAGTTGTCTCCCGACGGATAAAGCAGATTATCTCCCGATGGATGAAGCCTTTTGCAACTCGACAGATGTTGAATTTTGTGCTTCATTGGTAGAGGATTTTTCTGCATTATCCTTTGATACTGTTTCTTGATCACTTTCATCATCACTGTCATCACTAACCATCTCCATATTGTCAAATTTAAGGCTCTCATGGTAATCTCCATCTTGCAGTTCTTTAATCTTTTTATCATCAAACACAACATGTATTGATTCCACAACAATGTTGGTTCTTATATTGTAGACTCTATATGCTTTACCAACAACATATCCAACAAAAATTCCTTCATCTGCTTTAGCATCAAACTTCCCATTCTGATCAGTTTGATTTCTCAAGATATAACATTTACAGCGAAAGACATGAAGAAAATTTAGAGTTGGCTTCTTGTTCTTGAACAATTGATAGGGAGTCATGCATTTTTCTTGATTAACCAGAGAAATATTCTGAGTGTAGCATGCAGTATTTACAGCTTCAGCCCAGAAATATTTTAGTAACTTAGACTCTTCAAGCATTGTCCTTATAGCTTCAATAAGTGATCTGTTTTTTCTTTCTACTACTCCATTTTGTTGTGGAGTACTTGCTACTTAAAACTCATGCAAAATCCTATTTTCTTCACAAAATACTCTCATGATAGAATTCTTGAACTCAGTTTCATTGTCACTCCTGATTCTTCTAACTTTGAAATCAGGATGATTGTTGACTTGCCTCATCTTTGGACTTAAGGAAATATGTCCAAGAGAACTTTGAGAAATCATCTACAATTACTAGGCAAAATATTTTCCTTGAGATGGACAACACATTGACTGGTCCAAACAAATCCATGTGTAGCAGTTGCAAGGTTCTTCAATTGTTGAATCAAGCTTCTTTCTGAATGATGCTTTAATTTGCTTTCCCTTTTGGAAAGAATCACACAGTCCATCCTTAGAAAACTCCACTTGAGGAATGCCTCTAACCAGTTCTTTCTTTACAAGTTTATTCATGGTCTTGAAGTTTAGATGAGATAGCTTCTTGTGCCATAGCCAACTTTCATCTTGACTTGCTTTACTGAGAAGACAAGTAACAGATTCTGTATTTGATGAGTTCAAGTCAGCTAAGTATACATTTCCTTTTCTCACTCCAGTGAGAACCACTTTGTTGCTCCTCTTGTTTGTCACAACACAGGCTTCTGAGTTGAAGGTTACTGAATTTCCTTTATCAGACAGCAATGATACTCAACAAATTGTGCTTGAGACCATCCACTAAGGCAACCTCCTCAATGATAACATTGTCTTTGAAATCAAGCCATATCCCACAGTATAACCCTTGCTGTCATCTCCAAAAGTTATACTTGGGCCAACTTTCTCCTTGAACTCTGTGAGCAGGGTAGAATCTCCAGTCATGTGTCTTGAACAGCCACTATCCAAGTACCACAGATTCTTTCTGTTTCCCTGCACACATTAAAATCAAATCAAGTTGATTTTGGTACCCAAGTTTCCTTGGGTCCTTCTTTGTTAGCATTCTTTTTCTGTTTCTTAGGTTTGATCTCATTTGACTTTAGGATATCAGATTCATCCTTAGTAATTTGAGTTGGACCTTTGAAACCATTCGTTGCAACATAATTATCATGCACATTTTGATTAACAGGAAATGGCATGCTATTAGTAAACATGTTGTTCCATTAGGGCATGCTAAATAACATTTGAGGCATATTAAATGCAGCATAGTAAGGATTAGGTGCAAATGGCATGTTAGCAAATTATGCATTCATATTCTGTGTAGACATAGCATTCATAGGCATAGAAGGCATGACATTCATGTTGGGAAAATGAGGTGGCATAGATATGGAAGTAGGCATGGCATTTTTGCAATTAACAGACAGATGATTTACACTACCACACTTTACACAGATTTTTCTTGGAGCATACTTATCAGGTGTGTAGTTGTTATGCTTATTAATCCCTACTTTACCATTTCTATTATTTTTCCTTTTAGCCTCTGTTTTAACCTCAATCTTTTCTAGTCTGTCATTCAATTGCTTGATAGACAGATGACCAACATTCACTTTCTTTTCCTTCTTCACTTGGCTAGATTCTCCTGAAATGAAGTTTTTAGAAACTGATCCATATTTTTCATTTAACTTGGCAAGTTTGGATTTACTCACAGGCTTGCTCACAGCCGACGGATTACTCTCATCATCCGTCGAGTCCACATCTGTTAGCAATCCTTCAACCAAATTGGATTCCAGCTTCTCCTTAGTCTTCTTCCCGGCTGCATCACAAAAGGACTCAATACCTTGAACTTTGGTGATTTGAGCATGAACATCTCTAGATGTTTTCCATGCCTTAATCACCTCCTGTTCTCGTTCAAGCTACTTCGTCAAGATCTCTTCTTTCTTCAAGGAATCAGTTAATTCATCCTTAGCAGTTTTACACTTAATTCTCAATTTTTCAAATTCAATAAATTGAGACTCTAGCACATTATTTCTCTCACTTAAAAACAAATTGTTTTCTTTGATTGTAGCATTTTCCTTAGTAAGAGACTTAAGTGTAACACGCAAATGATATAATTCTGTAGACATGTCATTTATTGTATCATTACACTCAGCTTTAGATAAATGTGCAAGGTTAGTGGTGATTACCTGATTACTTGAAGAACTTGTCTATGTTTCATCAAACTTGGCCATTAGGGCTAGATTGACATAGCTGACATCCTCATCCTCATCCAGACCATCTGCTGCCCAGTCATTTTCTTGTGTAATGAAAGCCCTTTCCTTTTGTTTGAGCAACTCATGATATTTCTGTTTATAATCCACAGGCTCAAACTTTTTCTTGCTGGAATCTGACTTTCTACACTCACTGGAAAAGTGCCCTGCCAGGCCATATTTGAAACATTTGAATTTTGATTTATCCACCATGTTTATATTTGGCTTAGCTGCTCCAAAGTTCTTCTTGAACTTGAGCTTGGAAAATCTTCTGGAAAGAAATTCTAGATGTTCATCAATATCCTCCATGTCATCTTGGCTCAAAGAATCTTCATTTTCTGCTACCAGCCCCTTGCCCTTGTTTTCACAGACCTTTGAATTAGACTCAACAGCTTCTATCTTCATCTCCTTCTCTTTCTCTAACTCAGCAACCAGTGCAATGGAACCTCCTTTCTTTCTCCCTTTTTCCATTCTTTCATCTTGCTCTATTTCAAGCTCATAAGTCTTTAGAATGCCATACAGTCTCTCTAGTGTAAACTCCTTGTATTCTTTTGAGTTTCTCAAGAAGACTGTCATTAGTTTCCATTCTTTTGGTAGGGATCTCAGAAATTTAAGGTTAGAATCTTTGATTTGGTAGACTCTTCCATACAGCTTTAGATCATTTAGTAGCTTTTGAAATCTACTAAAGATATCAGTGAGAGTTTCACCTTCTTCAAAGTGGAAATGCTCATATTGCTTAATTAGTAGATGCATCTTGTTTTCTCTAACTTGTTCAGTGCCATCACAGATAATTTGAATTGTATCCCAAACTTCCTAGGCAGTTTTACAATTGATGATGTTGTCAGACATATCACCATCAACTCCATTAAATAGAATATTCATGGCCTTCTTGTCTTTATTCACTTCTTCAATATCAGGATTTGACCATTCATGCCTTGGCTTCGGAACTGCTGCCTCATTTCCAGTTGCAGCTCTCATTAGTACATGAGGACCTCTCTCTATACAATCTACATAAGCCTCATCTTGAGAAAGTAAGTGAAGATGCATCTTTACCTTCCAGTGATGGTAATTATCTTTGTCTAGAAAAGGAATCTTGACTCCAACATCCTTCTTGTTCATCTTGCTATTTGTTGTGATCTTTGCACTCTTTGTTCTTTAAGAGCTTGCTCTGATACCAATTGTTAGTCCCTAAAAATGCAACAAGAATTACAGAAGGGGGGTTGAATGGAATTCTTGAACCTTTTTCAAAAATATAAAATGTTCTAACTTAAAATATATATGACAGTGTTTTGATTTGCAAAGTACGGAATAACAAGTTGAATATGAATCAAAACACAAAGTAATAAAAACACAAGTCTTTAAAACTTTCTGGTGGATTAGAAAGTATCCACCAGATATATATATATATATATATATATATATATATCGAGAGAACTTTGTGAAGCTTGAATAGCTCACAGCTGCTTACAAATAAGAACAACTAAACTTACAGAGAAATGCTAAGGATACAGCTTACAAATGTTTCTCTGAGAATTTTCTTGCTTAGTCTTCCTGTTGTTCTAATTGCTACTCTTGGTTTATATATCACCAAGATTACACAGTAATAAGACAAGATAATAAAACAAAACCTATCAAGTCTAATACTATGCTACTTCATTACTCTATTCCAACATCTTTGAATATCTTCATAATAGCATGGAAATGGCAATGCTTCTTTGTTCTCAAAAAGCCAGTTGAATAGGCTTCCACCTTCCTTTTGCATACACTCAAGGCATGTGATTGTGTTGTCACTGTCAATAGATGTTTGAATTGATTATCCGTCGGGTACATGATCATCCGTCGGGTTGCCTTATTGATAATCCGTCGAGTAGCTTTGTTGATCATCCGTCGAGTAGCTTTATTGATCATCCGTCGGGCAGCTATTTGGCACTTGACTTCATTTCCTTTATGCAGAATTACGAAACATCATTTATGTACAATTAATCAACCTATTCTGCATATCTAATTAAAGTTAACATGACTTATATGCTACTACAGAATCTAAACAAAGGTGTTTGCAGAAATGTGCTTCATGACTTATTATTACACAAGCTACTCACTCGATGGATAACAAATTATCATCCGTCGGGACTATATTGAGTCATCCGTCGGGACTATATTCTTTATACCTCGAGTGCTAAATTTTTCACTAAGTTAAATCTACTAAGGTGTTTTGTTAATGAAATCATCAAGTTCATAACATATTCACAACAGACTTTACTGTAACATTATAGTTTTCAAACAAACCTTTAACAATACCAAAGTCAGCATTGATGTCTTTTTCAACCGTTGAGCTGAAGGTTCTTGTGGGACAAGACTGTTAGTAGCTGTTGTATCCTTTTGAGACATAGTTTCTTGTGTGGTAGGTCCAAAGAGAAATTCAACAATCCTCTCTTTTGCTGATTGTTGGCTTTTGTTTTTCAGTTTCTTCTTGTAAGAGAAAGGTAATCCTCTATTAGGATCCCTACCATCAAAATTTCTTATTTCCTGAATATCTTTCATTATTCTTTTCACCTGTTCAAAGGTGACCTCAATATGTCTAACTTTCTCTTTTCCTTGACATGTGAATCGAATATTTCAATAAGAGCAGCATCAGTAGATTTACCCTTATCACTTCTTGGCCTTTTCTAAGAACTAGTTGTGCCCTGTGTAGTGTTAGTATTTACCAACTTAGCCTTCTTGGTAGATCCATGGCTAATTGGTGCTATATCAAACTTTAAGGACTTGAATTTGGATGATAAATGAGCATTGTCCTCGTCATCAGAGTCTGACAGGTAGGACACAAACTTCCTCTTATGAGTAGTGGAAGGTTTTGGAAATAATTTAGAAGCCCGTACATTACTTCCACCTTGTTCCTCCAAAGATCTGGTGGTAGGTTTTCGAGAAGGTCTTAGTCCTGATGCTTGAGAAATATCAAACTTTACTACATTCTTGGATTTTTCAATAAGTTCCTGTTGGGAGACACATGAGGTATATTGTACATGAGTTTGTGTTTGGGTTGTGGTGCTTGGGTTAACTATAGGGGGTTCCCATCAGTAATTGCCTATAGCTTGGCACCTTGCACAATGTTTTGTGCATTTTTCTCAGGAAACCTTCAAGTAGCAAGTCCCTGGCTTGAACATGTATTTTAAGATCAGGAAGAGCATCCTTCCCTTCAACCTTGGAAATTAAATCAAAAAATGCTCTCTTATTAATTTAAAGATACGTATCTGCTGATTTTTGGGAATTTCTATATTGAGACAACAATGATTGAATATAAGCTGACAAAATCTAGTATAATGGACTGTATTAGGATCGGCTTTTAATCTATCCCCAATAAAGCATAATATGACCCTACCAAAACCGTAATGAATATTATAAATCATGTTAGGCCTTAAGTAATAATGTAGAGGGGTGAATATATTATATAACAATCAATTCGAAATTGAAACTCAAGTATGAAGAATAGTCTTTATATTAATGGATAAAAACTGTTTACAAAATTCTCTCCAAAGATGAACAGATATCCTTAAGAGCTGCTAGGTTACACTAAATGATATATCAATAATCGACACTTAAAATGTTGACCTAATCTGTGGTTATATACTACAGAGTTACATAATTAGTCTAGTTGATATGATATACATTAATAAGGAAACCTAATACATATCCAACTATTGATTGCTACAAATAGGTAAAGTCCTACACCGACATATCTCTACAAATTATAGTAGTTATCATAGAATCAATTACTTCCCGAGAAACAGCTTTCTAACAAATACTGATATAAACTCTGATAACAAACACTGATGATGTCATCTTCTGTCAAATGCTGATATGATAAACTCTAATATCTTCCGTGATAAACTCTGATGGTTAACTTCTGATATTATCAAATTATATCTAACAATCTCCCCCAATTTTTGCATTATAAAAATATGTACAAGTTCTTATTTGATGATGTCAAAAATTATCTATATGCAGAAATATAAACAAATATACAATCTTATAGTTAGTGCATCAGACTTTAGTCTTCAGTCTTGAATTTTGGCATATACCGTAGCTTCATTAAAGAATCATTTGAGAAAATTCTCCTCATCAATGTTCAAATACATATATATCCTCTGCTTGATATCCTTCAGCTATTGAGTGGATTCATCATTTTGAAAAATAGTTGCTCTGAGGTCATGAAGCTTTAATCTTCCCAATGATAGGCCATCAAGCTCAAGAAATCCAATCTTCTTTCCATTAGGATTAAAGTAAGTACTTTTAAGCTCCTCCATTAGGCATATCAGCAGTTGAGCCATTTTCAGTAATGTACTTTGGAAGGTACTTAGATTTTTTTGGCATCCCTCTTTGTTTTCTATATACCAGATTCTTTTAGAATTCAGACCATCTAGTTGTGTTAGAGTTGTTAAACATAAGCAAACTGACAACATACTCTAACTCTTTCCATCATTTGTCCAGCATTTGCTCTTGAGAGATTCTCAACCTTTTACATGTAATAAGAAAATAGATGATCTTTTCCTTTGGCTTTTTTGTATGTAACATGTCAAGCACAATTTGGACATATATTATTTTATGTAGATCTTCAAGCTTCACATTCTATCTAATCTCTATTAAATTTCTATGATCTCTAATAATAAGAGCATCACCTTGATATGTATCATCATTAGGTAGACCCAGACCACCTATTTTACCAGTTATTCTTGCTTGACATATCCCACTGTAGATTTTCTTAATAGTTTGATAAGAGTCTCTCTTTGTTTCTGGTATCTTGATACTGCACAATAACGTCTTCTTGTCAGCTAGTGAAAGATGAGAGTTATCAGGATTGTAGAATTTTTTGAACTAGGTTTATCTTCATCAGAATTTGGATTCTCATCATGAATTGAATGATCAGCTTCTATTTCTTGAAAATTTCTGTCTTCAATATGAGTAGTATCTGTTATTCCCAAACAATTTAAAGAAGAATTATAGAAGGGGGTTGAATGTAATTTTGGCTTTTTTTTGGTTTTAAGAACAGTTCTTCTACAAATAAATAACTGTGTTTGATTTGCAATGGTGCGGAATAAGAATATAACAGAAATTAAATCACAAAGCAATTAAATACAAGTATTTAAAAACTTTCTGGTGGATTGAACTTTTCCACCAGAGATATATATATATATTAAGTAGAGAACTTTGTGATACCAATAGTACACAGCTTCTTACAAGTTGAACAACAAGAACTACAAAGAAATTCTTTACAGATTGTGCTTTTTCTATTTCTCTAGTTTTTGCTTACTAACTTGAATATTTTATTACTATTCAACTTGCTACACTTGGTTTATATATATATATATATTACCAAGTTACATGATAAAAAGACAAACAAATAAGACAAAATGGTTCTAGTCTAATATCATGCTTCTTCACTTCTCTTTTCTGCATCTTTGAATATCTTTAGTTTAGCATGGAAATGGAAATACTTATTTGTTCTCTAAAACCTTCAAACAGGCTGCCACATTCCATTTGCATACAACCAATGCATGTGACTGTCAAGTCACTATCAACTACTCTTTTGTATTTGAACATCTGTTGGAACTTAGATTGATCATCCGTTGGAACTTTGTCTGATCATCCATTGAAACTCAGGTTGATCATCCATTGAAGCTTTGTAAATCATCTGTTGAGACTGTCTTCTTGATAGTTAATTTTACTTCATTTACACAAGATTACAGGGCATCTAATATATACAATTAACCATCCTATCTTGCATATCAATCTAGTAGTTAACATAACTTGGACAATCTATAACATCTAGTTCACTAAGCTATCCAAGTATGCAGAAATGTGCTAATAGTCTTATTGTTACATAAGCTACTCTTTCAACGAATGTTGAAAATGATCATCCGTTGAAAGCTACAAAATCACTTAACTAAAATCTACTAAGTGTTTTTTTCAAGTTACTATCAAGTACACAACATATTCCTAACAGTATTAGTGGTTAAGACCGGTTAAGTATCAGTATTTACCTCTTCAACTTGAGCAGAGTCTGTGGTTGAAGTGATTTTCAGCTTTTCAGCCCAATCAGATGCAGTAATGACTTTTCTTTTCTTATAAACCTGATTAGCTTCTTCTTTAAAAATTTTATCTTCATCAGCATCATCATGATCTTGACCTACTGTATAGACTGAATCTATCTGTATTTGAGATTTTGAAACTGCTGATTTTTCTATAACTTTCTCCTTCCCCTTATACATCTTATCAGCATTTAATATAGCTTTAGACCTATTATTAGGCCTTTTAACATTTGCAATTGTGTTGATTTACTTGATGACTATTCCCTTTTCTTTAGGTCTTTGACTAGTCTGTTTTCTAGGAATATCTTCAATTTGAGGAACGGTTTCAGTGTTTGCTATTTGAGATTTCAACATAGCAAATTCTTCCTCCATCAGTCTGACTTGCTCAAGGTCAACTCTAGGATTTTCTCTTTCAAACAATCTTCTACTTACCTCAAAATCAAAAGCTGTAATTTTAAGATCCTTGAGAACAAAGTTGTTTTTCTTCTCTTCACCTTCAGAGTTTTCATAAATACTTGCTTCGAATGAATTGACTTTACCATGAGAGAAGAGGCTTTGAGATGAGTTAAGATATTTGGATATGTGATTTGTCTCTCAGCTATTTGCAGGTGCGGTAAAGCATGATTAACAGTGATAGGATAATTAGGATCCTTCCACTTAGAAATCCATTCCTCTACTAAATACAGTTGAGACATCTCAGCAACTCTTTCATCCATTTGCTTCTTTTTCTCTCTCTCTCATGCATGTCATCTGGAAAGATGATTTAATTAAGATCTTCATCAAGATATAAAAAATATTGATCTTAGAGGGATCAATGTCATCTTCATCATCATCATCATCAGAACCAGAGTGATTAGAAGCTTCATCATCAGCAATTGGCTCTTTGAACTTCTGTGCTACTTTACCTTCAGCATCAGAGTTTATCATCGATCAAATTTACCTCAATTCCCTCAGGATTGTTAAGCATTGGAATGAGAACCTCTTTATCTAACTCCAAGCCCTCAGTTCCAGTATAATGAACAGTAGACTCAGGAATGAGTTTAAACACTGGAATATCAGCTTTTGGAATGGACTGTTCTGCAACTTTAGCTTCAGCAGTCACAGGGATTACAACAATGTTAAAAGTGGATATATGAGTGGACTATAGTAAAATATCAGAGTTTATACCTGGAGGGGAAATATCAGTTTGAGCACTTGGTGCATCAGAGTTTGACTGAGGGACTACAGGATGTTCACCGACAACAATATCTTTGATACTCTGAGCACCTACAAGAGAAGAAAATGAAACACTTAAATCTCTATATTCTTTTAAAGTACTCTCACTACTTCTCACACCACTCATCTCATGACTTTTAAGAGTCACAGTTTCCTTACAAGGATTAGCTAAATCTTGACTCTCATCTACCTCTCCTTTTTCCAGCTTAGGAGCCTGTCGCTCTGTATTTCTATTTTTCTTTAAATATTTTCCCTCATTCCACTAGAAAAGATCAGATATTCATGTCCTACAGAAATAAGAGGTGGCTGAGAAGAGATGTCTGAGGTCATATGAATAGGGATACTCTCTTGTGGAGCACTATCCATGATCATACCATCAATATAAGAGTGAAAAATAAATGCTGACAAAATAGTATCAGTATTTAAATTGAAAGAAGAGTTAGTATTTATACCTTGTGTTATAGACATATCATCCTCTTATAGAGGAAGTGCATCCAAAAGTGGAACTGAAAGACCTTTAGTGGATATTAGAGTGGGATGCACCCTTCCTTCCAAATCCAAAGCTAGATTGGTAGCATCAGGAGATAAGCCTTCACTACCACTTTGAGGTAGTGTACTTTGTATGGCTTGAGGTATTGGAGTTGCTAAATCCCTTTGAGATTCAGATTCTTATGGACTCCCCTCTTCTGCATCTGAATCATCATCATGTGCTTTGCTGAGATGCACACTACCTGAATTCTTTTTATAATGAAACTCAATTGTCTTGCAGAAGCTTTTTTACTTTTGAGACTTCATCTGTCAGCTTGGTAATCTCAGCATCATGCCTTTCCTAAATAGTTTGGATGGCTATTGGATCATGATTTGTTGTGTCTTCTACATCCCTTTGAGATGCAGGTTCTTGTGGGACAGAGCCTATAGTAGCTGCTTCACCATGAGGAGATGAAAGTTCTTGTGGGATTAGACCTCTTTAAATATAGATTCTAGAGGATAAATCTCTTTCATCAGCTGTTTCTTGAGCTTCCTTCTGCGGAATATCAGCCATAATTCTTTGCACTTGCTCAGAAGTAGCAAATATTTCCTCACATTTGGATCAAACTTTATTGGTGAGTCAGAAATTGAAACTAGAACAACTGTAGTATTACCATCCTTATAACTTTTAGAGGTTCTTTGAGTATCTGCATCTAGACCTTCCTCAACAATTTCTTTCTTGATCTTTAATGCTTGTTTAATAAAATAGGTCTTAACCAGTTTTATTTTCTTTGGTCTAGGGCTAGCAGCATCAGTAGTTGATGTGCCCTGTTCAGTTGGTAAAATAACTGGTGCTTGAGCAAAATCAGTTTTCAATTTCTGAAATTTTGATGATAAGGGAGCATTGTCCTCATCATCTAATTCTGACTCAGCAATAACATAACTTCTCGTTTTGGATTCTAGAAGTTGTTTAGAATAATGAGAGGCATGTTCACTACACCATATCTAGCCTATAGCAACACCAAAAATAAGTGTTAAAATGATCAAAAAGTATTACCTAAAGCACAAAATTAGGCTATGGTTACACTTTTTCAAAATTTATGGGTGTTGGATATGCCCCTGCTACAATAGGGGTATAAGGTAACCCTTTTTGAATTTTAGTAACATCTGTAAAAGTGTGACAATAGATACCCTATGATGACACTTTCTGTTATATGGTAACACCATGTAGGTGTAACCGCAGTTCTACTGCAACAAAACTAAACCTTTAGTAACACCGAAAAAAATGTTACAATGAACTCTTTTGCAACAACTTATTTGATATTGTAACACAATATTGTAAAATCGTAAAATTCTTTTGATAACATTTTTATAGCCTATTGTAACACTTCCTTTTTTAAACACTCATGTATATATTGTAACACTTTTGTATTAATTGTAACAATCTAAATCTACTTGCAATATTAAAACTTGAATACATATTTAACTTGAGAAATTTTAACCAAAGTACAATTTCATCTGACAAATACAAAGTTCCAAGCAACCCAACATAAAAAGTTCCAAATTCTGTCCAAAAGCAACAACTGGTTCTAACTAAACCAAATAAACAAAGTTTCTAACATCTCAAAAGTTTCCATCAATACTATCATCTCTACTGGAGTTGCCATCTCCACCGGAGTTTCAATCTTCAAAGTCAACCTTCAGTTCAGGATTTTTCTCGGCCAACTTTCTAATATTCTCCTAAATTTTTCCGCATTTTTAATGTAAGCTCCGTCACGTATGATTATTAACTATCATTAAACACTCCCACGTGATTTTGTACAAAGAAATGTACTTGTTATACAAAAATATTATGTAAGCGAATTATATACTTTAATTTAGGTAATACCTCAAGATAGAAAATTGATTTATCTAGTTAGCTTAAAAATTGAAGCTCGATTCTTTATATATTAGCCATGACTACGTATAAATAGAAAGGGTGTACACACTTTTAAAAACATCCACAGAATTAATCCTTTATGTCTGGAATGTTGCACCAAATAGTTGATACTTAAATAACACCAAACAGAATGTTGCGGTTTCTTCTATAATGAAATTGTTTAGTAATTGTTGAAATTTACAGCATTTATTTAAGGTTATTTGGGTGGACAAGTAAAATTAAGAGTTGATAGTTTAACAATTAGTTGAATGAATCTAACCTGCTATTAAGAAGACTTATATAATATAATTATGGGGAAGTGGCTGTCATTACACGTCCATGAATGATCTGTAGTGCCCTGATTAAGAATACAAGATAAGTCAATCAATTCAATCTAACATAACATGACAACCAATAACAAAATTATTAATTGTCCTAAAAAATAAGGTTGTGAATCATCGAACTATTCTTAACTCTGTGTTAAAAAATTATAATTGATGTTTTATTCCCTCTAAAATAGGATATATGTGGATTTACAATGTATGACTGGAGGTAATAATGATTTATAAAGAGCACATTTGTAAGCTAGCTGGTTATTGAATTTTATAATTTACAAGGGACAAGCATATGGTGCATGATATATTAAAAAAGTTGACAATTGATAGTAAAATATTTGATGATGCTCTCTGCCTTGGCTAGAAGAATAAGGTAAAGATGACTTAATCTTGACACAGCACTACAGCCGGAAAGACATGATCACAATTCACAAGTGAATGTGTCTATATTTATGAACTAAGCAGAAACTAATTTGTTCAACTCGGTGCCTATTGCTTAACGAAACCTTAGGTGCCTAGCTACGAACATCAAGATCGCTGATTAACTCTTAATATAAAATGATCAGATGGAGTGCAAAACATGGAATAGTGAACAATCTACAGGAGAGAGGGAGAGACCAAACCTAGGAAAGTTATTTTCTTTTTGTAGTGTCTCCAAACACCCATAATGAACCGAAGTGACAACGTGACTGGCCTTGCCTACATTCCAGTACAGTACTGGCAGTACTACTCATTCCTTATTAAGCAACCATCAGAACTTTAGATGGGACATATCATGTTTTGTAAGCACCATAACCTGAGTATGTACATTCGGGGCCTGATACCGGGTTCCGTCAAGTGTATGCTATAATTTTCACTGTAAAGAGAGAGTAGCTTCGACAAGATGATAAAAAAATTAATAAAATACTGATATGGTCACAGGTTCGAATCCCACGGGAGGAGAATTTATGATTATGCTACCTGAGCCAGAGCTTATCCCTTAAATGCGGTTTACCTTCGTTCATATGGTTTCCAGGATATTGCGTGAGCCCGTGGGATTTACCCAGTGCGCACCCAAATGGTAGCGGTTTCGGGTTCCCTACGATAAAAAATACTGATAATGGCCAAACCTTGATTCACTATTATATTCTGATAATATTTTGAATTTATTCAAAATAAATATTTAATCAGTATTTGAAATAAGCAGTGAGTAAGTGGGTAAGTAATTATTAATTGCTTACTTGTGGTAACTAATGAAGTGTATATCTGTAAAAACGATTGAAGAATCTGTTTAATATTGGGAAGAGCAATTTAATAAAGAGACTTTGCTTTTTTCCTAGATACACGTAAGATTATGCATGCGGTAGTAATTATTACAGTAGTAATTGTTACACGGTTAACAAAGAGTCTCTTCCATTCCTCCTTTCTCGTCTATATAAACATGCAATTCATCTCACAAATCATCCACTCTACTCTAAACACAACTTCTCATCTTCTTCTCAAACCCGAAAATATGAATCAAGATCAGTTTTTACTCGCTCTCACGGAGGAGTTTACTACCCTGCTCACATCATGGTAGAGGGTCATACTTCAAGTCCAAATCAACCAACAAATATATTATCCTCATGACGTTACAATGTCAGTATATGATGATCTTTCTTTTGAGCAACAGACGGATCTCTAGTTTTGCCAACTGGAGACCACAATGGAAGAAGAACACATGGAAGAAGAGGCTGAACAGCGTCGTCTTCAAACTCTAGAATTGTAAGAGAATATAATTTCTTTTACATCCTCCATCTCACAAATTTATCATCGTGGAGCTATGAAGAAACATGAGGCTGCAAAGAAGCTGAAGACAGAATGGTTTCTAGGAATAGATTCTATCTTTTAGAAGTTAGGACTATTTTATGATTCTATTTTGTACTCATCTTCTATTATGAATGAAAATATCTTTCTTAATGTCTCTTAGAAGTATGATGCATGCTTAATTGTCCCTCTATTCTTAAGCGCTTTATAAATTGTGACTGTTCATCTTTTGTTATGCAATGCATGATTAAATATGAAGATTTCAATAATACATGTGAAATTGATTTCTACTTGAGTTATTATGACAATAGAAGAACAGATACAAAATATGAAGGAGCAACTGGTGTCACAGAAATGATTGAGGAAAGGTTTAATGCTAATCTCATGAAAAATATCTTACTTGGGTGTTTTTGTCTTACAAAATACCTAAATAATTTTTTTTTAAAAAATCTGACACTATGAAACAGGACACATCCAATCCTTTTCTTGACCACAATGCTCATTTTTCTTTCCTTAAATCGAAACAGAAGTCACCTCGACACCTTTTGTATAAAGAAAGAGAGAATTGGCTCAGAGGGCTACAAATTCTAATGTATCAAAGTCAAAAGTTGAAGCAACACAAGTTCCTCATTCTTCTAAACCTTCAGAATCTGTTAAAAGGAAACTTGTGCTTGCTGGATTAGAATAAGATTCATATGAGGACAATGATACCTTATATTCTAAATTTCCAAACCTTTCATCTGATTCTTCTCCAAGACCAGTTGTACTACCAATTGAAGAGGGCACAACTACTGATGTTGTTCATAGTGCTGAAAATCCTGATGGTGGTACAAGCCCAAAGAAAAGGAAATTGGTCAAAATATATTATAATCAGAACTTGCTCAAGATCAAACATGAAATTGATGAGGAGACACAGGGGGCATTTACACCAAATCCTGATTTTCAATCTAATCCTGATGCACCTGTGAATTTGTCTGATTCTCCTGTGAAGCAGAAAACCAAGAGAGATCGGAAGATTTCTCATGTGCAAGTTGAAGAAATTGTCAAGAGGCTACAAGGGAAAGGTCTTTTACCTGGATAAAGCACACAAGAACCTGTATCTCAAAGGGATACTATTAGGGCTAAACACGCGCTAATATTCACGCAAGTATACACGATCACAAGTAATATAGAATAAATTCTAGTTCGTTCCCACAGGGATAGGTTTAGGTTAATTTCAATCAATGTATTTATGCAACACTAGAATGGTTATTATCCAATGTTAAGACGAATAACAAATTGAGGTTGTTTAACTAAGATTAACTAAGAAATTATACTAAAGAACATAAACTAGGAGATTAAAGAGATTTGAATAATATATAACACAAATATGGGATTCTAACTTCATTAAATACTTCATTCAATAACCTTTTCATCCTTAACCTTAGCATATAATGGTGATGACACTAATCAGATAACACGAAACTGATAAACGCTAACTTTCGTTGTATGAATACCATACTACCAGACATCCACAAAAGAGATGGAAGCTGAATAGACACAAATTATATTGAGACCCTATATGTCTATAGAATTTGACAACATAACAGTTTAATGCACAAGTTTTCTATCGTGATTATATAGGGAAAGTAAGATGGTTAAAATTACTTACGAACACTAGTACAAAAAGTATCATACACGTCTGTTGAAAAAGGTCATATGTGTCTGGTTTTAACCGACGCATATGGAGGAGACGTATCAGCTCTGAGATATATGTGTCTGGTTTGAACAGACCCGTATAATTGCTAAATGTCTGTTGACAATAGCCGTAAAAAGTGTTGGACAGACGCATAAATATATCTTTTATGTGACTGTTTACAGTTAGTAGACGCATAAAGTTTCATGCGTCCTTTTGGAACAGACGCATATGATGCATAACAGCCTCATAAAATTATTATATTACGTCACCTGTTCAACAACAAACATATATAACATGTTTTATACTATATTTTATGCACCTGTTATGTCACAGATTGTTCATGCGTTTAGAAAAAATTAGCCATACCTGCTACCTGCTAACAATACATTTAAAAGGTACCTAAAGATTAACAAGAAAATTAAAATTAAAATTACAATTACAATAAAAATTCTCATTCGTTCAACATCCAATCATTTAACATTAATTTGGTACTGTTACACTTGATATATAAAATGAAAATAACCAAGAGCTAAATAACAACCTGCGACTAAAAACTAAAGGGCCACCACCAAAATTTTAACTCCATTATAGCAAGATAAAAATCCATTTAGCAGCCATCAGCAAACATGAAACTCAATTTTCCAATAAATCGATCAATCCTGAACAATATTGAAATGCAGAAGTTAACTTCAAATAAAAAGGAAGACAGCTTAATCAATGAAATAGAGCAAAACATTGCAGAATATAAGAAATAGGCAAAGTACATAATTAAAAATAAGTATAATTAGGGAAAATAATAATTAAATGTAAATAAACTTGATCGTCATGAAACTAAATTATATAAATCTAGTAGTCCTCAAAAATTCAGAAAATCATGCAACTTAATTTCTATAACATGGATATACCAAACATATATAGAATTAATTTGAGGTTTATACTCAACTTCATTGATGTACTTTCAGCCTAAGGATAATCTACGTCGTCACCGTGATTATCACAATCCGTCGATAACATGAGTTGCCAATTTAGGAATTTTTGAGTCTATACACATGTGTCCAACAATATCTATTAAAAACATTTATGAAAGCAAAGTCATTGATTACTTTTCTGTATTTGATTATATTTGTTGAATACATTGCCTAAACTAAACTCTATAGGAAGTCGTAAAAGTAGAAAATACAACCTAATATAGATCCACAAATGACAAATTTCTAAAGCCAGATAAGTTTAAACAGAAATGGAGAAAAGAGCTGAGAATCAGAGTGTCATAAAAGGAGGGACAAATCTCCATTTTTAGAAAGGAGCTGCAGACTTGCCGCCTCTCAGAAACAAAGCATGCATTTAAAATGTTTCAAATTACATGATCAACAAAAGAAACTGTAACACATATACCTGGTGTAGACTCAAACTGACACGAGTTCACACCATATATAATGCAGCCAACACCTTGTCACGCTCATCCTTTCTAAGTACCTTGATAATAGATAATAGCATATCCATGTGCTTCTGTACTAAAACCCTTTATCATCACTACCATCCACAAGAAGTGCTTTTCCTGAAGTTTGAGCTACCTAAAATCAATGATTATGTCATGATATGAATTAGAGGGTATTGACATACAATACGATATCTGACATAATTCAACAATTTGTAAAAAATATAGTGTAATTAGAGTATAACCAGAACAAGTAAAAGAAAATTAAAATTTGAAAAAAAAATTACAAATAAATAAATAAATAATACGGTTCTGGGGACCTCAGTTATCAAATAACCTTATTCGGTAGCCACTACATACTGATAGTGCCAAGCCTATTATGTAAGAAGCCAACACCAATACTGGTTACAAGCGGTTGGTTTCTCTGGTTTTGAAGTATACCAGAACCATCCTATTCTGCAATATAACTTTGACATTGGCACGATCATTTAACTACAAATCATAAATATTTTAAAAAGCGAAAAACTATTAGTAGAAGAATTTTTATATAAAAAATGGCCAACTATAAATCAATAAATGCAAGTAATATACAATTGCATTTCATTAACCCTGCATATATTGATATATTCAAGTGTACATTATCATCTCCATACAACAATTTTGTTCCTTGTTAATAGACCTAAATTCTAATACCTGATTTAGCTATCCTTCTCATCATCAATTTAAATTAAATGTTATTATCTGACCAACTATATTTGGAGAACTTATAGGAGTAAATATGATTTTCGTTGAATCTAAAGACTCCGTACTTAAGAACTAATATGTGATATTGAAGGGTTTTAGTGCACTAAGGTCTCCGTAAAAAGAAAACAGAATAAAAGAGGAAAAAATCAGGTTAAGAACATACTCAGGAGTCAGGACAACATAAGCTACAAGCAGGTTCAGTATATTAACCACATTACACAAACTAAATTTGATAAATGGAATGGAAAAGAAGATGGAACAAAATGGGGAACTAGACATTCACTAATTATTATTAAATAAAAAATAAGTGAAAGGGATTTGCGATTAGACAACATGTAAAAACAAAAAAAAATGATCCTACAATATTTTCTAATAATGAAAAAAATTAAACAAGATCCACAGATACATAGGAACGCTACAGTCGACAAGGTTTCTATATTAGAGTACACTTAAAATTGAATTTTAAAAGCAATTCAGAAAAAACACTAATGTCATTAGCTTCATCGTAGCTTTTATCCCACAAGGCTCCTCCTGATGCTGCATCAAGCATGGGTCTAGAAGTAGCACCCAATCCATTATAGAAACAGTTAATGATCATCCGGTCAGGCATCCCATGATGAGGACACTTCCTAAGCATCTCCTTATATGGATCCCAAGCCTCACATAAAGATTCTCCAGATTGCTGAGCAAATTGAGTAAGTGCATTTTTGATTGCAGCTGTCATCGCCATAGAAAATAATTTAGTTAAGAACTTTTGAGCAAGGTCCTCCCATTTGGTGATAGACCCTGGTGGTAGAGAATGTAACCAGCACTTAGCTTTATCCCGCAGAGAGAATGGGAAAAGTCTCAACTTAATAGCATCTTCAGAAACTCCATTGAACTTGAAAGTGTCACAAATCTCGATGAAATCTCTGATGTGCATGTTGGGGTCTTCTGTCGAAGAACCCCCAAACTGAACTAATTTATGTATCATCTGAATCGTGCTCGACTTGATCTCAAAGGTATTAGCCGAGATGGATGTTCGAATAATGCCATACTGAATATCATTGATCTTCGGTTGAGAGTTGTCCATCAAAGCCTTTTGATTCGCTTCTGGTTCTCCCATTGCAATAAGAACTTCTTCTTCTTTCTCAACTAAGATCTCTTCTTCAACTTTCTTTTCTACTAGAACTTCTTCCTCAGCTTGATCCAGTGTTCTCTTACGAGACCGAGAACGCGTATGCATACACGCTCGCTAGAGTACCTGAAACATGATAAGGAATTAAGTAAGTAATAATGTCCGAGTCACTGAACTTTAACGACCGATGATGACAAACACATAAACTAAAAATTAACACCGATGTCCCCGGCAGCGGCGCCAAAAACTTGTTAAGGCTAAACACGCACTAATATTCACGCAAGTATACGCGATCGCAAGTAATATAGAATAAATTATAGTTCGTTCCCACAGGGATCGGTTTAGGTTAATTTCAATCAATGTATTTATGCAACACTAGTATGGTTATTATCCAATGCTAAGATGAATAACAAATTGAGGTTGTTTCACTAAGATTAACTAAGAGATTATACTAAAGAACATAAACTAGGGGATTAAAGAGATTTGAATAATATATAACACAAACATGGGATTCTAACTTCATTAAATACTTCATTTAATAGCCTTTTCATCCTTAACCTTAGCTTGTAATGGTGATGACACTAATCAGATAACACGAAACTGATAAATGCCAACTTTCGTTGTACGAATACCATACTACCAGACATCCACAAAAGAGATAGAAGTTGAATTGACACCAATTATATTGAGACCCTATATGTCTATAAAATTTGACAACATAACGGTTTAATGCACAAGTTATCTATCGTGATTACATAGGTAAAGTAAGATGGTTAAAATTACCTACGAATCATGCATATCACATACATGAACCTATGCTAGCATGGGAAGTTCTAAACCCTTAAATTCACTTTCATTTTATTAAAGATTAACACACTATCTTATAAGTTCGCGACGCTCACAAGATGAATAAGTACAACCAATGCTAGGTTATCATACAATCACCACACACTAAGGCACCAAAATGAACTAAAGAAATCCATAAATAAATCCGTTAGAACCCCACGATAATGATTAGCCCATAATCGGACTCATCATCAACGTGGGTTCAGATGAAAACATGATATAATAAACGTAGTCTTTATACTGAATAAAACCAAGTACGAAACAAGAGTATAGGTTTACGAATAAGAAAACTAGCATCCAAAGTTACAACTTAAAACAAAGAATCACAATAATAAACTTGATATTGTTCGCCTTGGTTGAATTGTGCTCTATGATTTTCTTACGCCTTCTCCTTAAGCTCTGGTACGTCTTTTTATGAAAAACGAGTATAAGTTATGTTTATATAGAAGCCCATGCAGAGTAGAAGTCCAACAGATCAAAATTCCATACGAAACATGATTTTATTTCTCGACCTGGCATGGCCACGCGCTGCTTCAGCGCGGGCGTGCTGAAATTCTGCCTTCCTGGCGCCGCGTCTCTATAGAAATTTTCTGACTTCTTTCTTTTCTTGCTGATTGAGCTTGTCTTTTCACGAGCATTTATTCTAGACACCATCCCAACACCAAATTAGCATCAAAACCATGCTAACTCACCTGTATTCCTGATAAATGCCTGAAACGCAAAAACACTACAAAACACGTTAAAATTACTAACAACTCGAGTACAAAACATCAATTCAAAGCTTTACAGAGCGTTATAAAGTGTCATAAATGCTACTCAACAGATACAACAGCTACAAATCCTGATCCAATCCCACAAGAACCTTCACCTCAAAGTGGTGTAGCAGATTTCGAAAACATTGAGCCTCTGAATGAGAAATCAACTTAACAATGGCAAGATGAGGAATCTTCCAGAATTCATGCAGAAGTCTCTTATATCATGGACTTCTGTAGGCAATTTGATCCTGAAAGATTTAGTCAAATAGCTGGTTTTTAAGAAGACCCTGCTCAGGAGTTCAACACTGCAATTGTGGAGAAGAGTAAACAAGAACCTGGGTGTCAAAGTCATCCAGAAAATCCTGATTCTCCAGCCACACAAGAACCATTGCATAAAAATTACAATAAAGGCTTCACTCCTGCTACAGTGACACTACTAATAAATGCTGAAGGCAGAATTCACCCATCACCACCATCTACTGATATTTTATCAGTACCTCCACTGAATGTATGTGATGAAGCTGAATCTTCAGATTCACAAGGTATAAATACTAATTTCACTTTATCAGCATTTCCTTTAAATACTAATGTTGTCTTATCAACATCTATTGTTCATATTATAAATCATGTTGGTATGAATATACCTAGACCATATTTAAGGACTACCTCTAGTTGTATGACCACATACCACCCTTCTTTAGCCACCTCTTATTTCTGTAGGATTGCATATTTATCTGAGCCTTTTCTGTGAGTTGTGTGTGAAAAGATTTAGAGAAAAACTGAATTAAAGTGAGGCACGATCCTTCCTAGCAAAAGGAGAGGTAGATGAGAGTCATGATTTAGTAATCCTTGTGAGGAAACTCTAACTATTAAAAGTTATGAGTTGTGTGGTGTGAGGAGTAGTGACACTACTTCATAAGAACATGGAGATTAAGTATTACTTGTTATATTTTGCAGGTACACATATTACAAAAGAAACAGTTGTTGAACAACAGTTTGTTGACCCTCGGATAAACTCTGATGTACCAAGTGCTGATAATCTCCCTGCAGGTCTAAGTACTGATACTTTCCTGCAGTCCACTCACTCTACTATACTATCACCTGAAATTCTCCCTGTTGTTGCTGAAGATGTAAAGCACAACAGTCCATACATAAAGATTTATCCACTACAGGATCACCACAGTACTCTACAGGTACTAAGGTTCTGGAAGTAAATCCTGAAGCTCCAACTCATCTATTTACAATTCTTGAAGATGTGGAGTTAAATACTGATGGTATGGAAGATTCTGAGGCAGCTGGATCACATACATCTCCAATTTCTGGTTCTATCTTAAATGCTGAAGCTGGAGATGAAGTTCAGCAGATAGTTCATGATCCAGTTATTAATGAAGGATCTGTCCATGAGCCAGAATCTAATGATGGTGAAGAAGCTTATACTTCAATTGCTATTATAGATCCTGACGATGATCTATTCTTCCCTGAAGATATGTCTACACATGTGAGGAAACAAAAGCTGAAAGAGTTATATGCTAAGAAGAAACATGATTTCTTTGATGATATTTGGAACAAGAAATGGAAGGATTTTCACTATCCTATTTCAAAGACTTATGTTGTTGATCATCTGGATACAGCTGAGAAGATCATTCAGAATTCTGATATGCTTAATCATCTGAAAGCATCTACTTTATTGGTAAGATCTTTGCATACTGCTCAAAAAGCCACCACTTCTCAAATCAATCAAATCAAAGAATCTTTCCTGGCTACAAAGTCGACTACTCATCAGGAGATACAAAAATAGCTTGAACCAGTTCTTGACAGACAGACTCAAACTGAAGCCAATCAGGCTAGATTGGAAGCTAAACAAGCGCAAATGTCTGGACAACTTGATGAGGTTCAAAATTTAATGGAGCTAATTCTTTCTCTACTGCTTGGTGATGATGCCAAAAGGCGGAGGAGATTGCTAAATCAGCTAAATGCAAAAAGCTGACTTTGAAAGATGCTGATGACACAAATCCTGATGGTGGAGATAAAGGAGGAAGGAAGGAGATTGTGAAAAAGAGAGGAGAAGATCTAGTTGGAACTAGTGCTTCATCAAAAGTCACTAGGTCTCAATCTAGACAAGGTGGAGGAAGCAGGAAAATTAAGAGGATTATTTAACAATCAAAGGAACTGACTGTGACTACAACTACTCAACAAACTTTGAAAGTCACAACTCCTGATGACCAAGGCATTTAGGAGATTGAAGCTGGTACAGAAGCTAGTCAGTATCTTCAAACTTTAAAAGTAAAAGGTAGAAAGACAACTTTGTTCTACAAGGACCCAAAGATTCAAACATTTGACTCATAGTTGAGTAGAAGAATATTTGAGAAAGAAAATCTTGGAGTTGATCTAGAACTGCTAAGGCAAATGGAGGAAGCATTTAAGAATTCTATGAAGATAGAAAATACTGATGTTGTCATATCTCAAGATCCTTATGAAGATAATCCTTCTAACAGACCAACCAAAGTGGTAGTCATAAGGGAGGTAAGTCAAGCAGATTTTGAAAGATCTCTCATGTGTCAAGAAATCTTAACTGCTGACAGGAGTTATAAGGGGAAAGAGAAGATAGGAGAGAAGTCCAAGCCATCAAAGCCTAAAGCTAAAGTTGCTAAAATGAAATCAGTATCTAAGGCACCTAAATCATAAATACTAATAGATCCAATCTATATAGTAGCTCAAGCTTTTGATACCGATGAAATTGCTGAAAAAGACAAATTAGTCAGGCTCATTAAAGTAGAAAGATTCATGGAGATAAGTGGGCTGAGAAACTGAAGTTAACCTCTGACACTGCTCAAGTTAATGAAGAAGCAAATGCTGCTGTTCAACCAATTACAACCTCTGATACTACTCATGTTGTTAATTCTTCAAACCCAATTCAAGCCGAGTTATCAAATCCTGATCTAAAAACATAAACTCTGATAAGGCAAAACTTACTTTTGAAGAGAAAAGGAAGTTACTATGAGGAAGCAAGAAACCTGCACCTAGAAGAGATTCCTCTGAAACATTAAATGAGATTTACAGTATGAGTTCTCATGCTAGAAAACCTAATATCAAAAGTGATCTGGGAAGGTTAAATGCTGATCCATCTATAAGTGATACTTTGATTCTAAGGAAGCATGCATATCTGGCAGAAATTGGAGACAATGTGATGCTTGAAGACTTACAGAAGATTATATCAGTACAAATTGTTATATATTTTGTTGGAGAGAAACTGATATATTTTATGGAGTCTGGGAGAAGGTTGAGGTTGATACAAGAACAGTTAAGAAATAAACCATGGCAGGAATTAGAACTTTTTGCTACAATTCTCAAGGTAACCAATCCTGTAACTTATAGATGGTCTACATTTATAAAGAACCTGATACAGTTGAAGCAGAGAGGGATGCCTTATAAATCAAACTACATTCCAAAGTACATTGATCAAACTGAATATGTTGTTGATATGCGTGTTGGAGGAGCTAAGATACAAATGAGCCTAGGAAGGAAAGTCTTAACTCCTAATCCAAATGAAAAGAAGATTAGATTTCTAGAACTAGATGATCTATCTATTGGATATAAAGCTACATGACCTCAGGGATGCCATCTACCGGAATGATGAATCAACAGAAGAGCTGAAAGAACACAAACAAAGGATGCAATGGTATTTGGATATAATGAAATAAAATCTGCTGATAAAGTTTCTCGAAGAAGCTCCAGACTGTGTTAGAGTTCAGAATGAAGAATAAATTCTGATAACCACTCTCTATAAGATTGTATATGTTTATTTGATTCCTGCATTTAGATAGTTTTGACATCATCAATTAGAACTTGAACATATTTATATAATGCACAAGTTGAGGGAGATTGTTAGATATAATTGATGATATCTAGATATAAACTATCAGAATTTAATATCAGTCTTTAATGAAGGTGATGTCATCAGTACTTGTCTATCAGTACTTGATGATCAACATTTGATGTCATCAGGACTTAGTCACTTTGGTAGATATTCTAGAAGGAAAAAGATTGCAGAATTCAAGGAGGTGAAGAACTTTATTCAGACGCAATCATACATGGATATGTATGAGGTATCCTTATTGTAATAGAATAGGATTCCTTATTGATTGTGTAATTATGCACTATATAAGCACAGATTAGGTTTACTCTTTATGAGTAGTGAAACGAATTATAATATCTTTCAGATAACCTAGCAGCTCTCAAGGATAATTGTTCATCCTTTGAAAGAGTACTTGTGTAACAGTTTTTATCAGATTATTATAAAAACTATTGATTTTGTTTAAGCTTTATCGAATTTTTTGGATAAACTGTATTCACCCCCCCTCTACAGTTGATTATGGACCTAACATGTCTTCACTTGAATCACTGGAACTTGACTCTTGATGATGATCATGTTGCTCCCCCTCAATATGTGTTTTAGTATTTGTGGAGTGACCACACACAAGTGGTTCATCAGAGTTCAGGTAACAGGATTTGGAGTATCAGTGTTCGAAAGTGAATCAGGAATTAGTTGTTCAACATATAGTACTTTATTTTCAAATCTTAGTTGTTCATGATCATCTACATCCTCTAGGCCCGTAACCTTCTTGTCATCAAAGAAGACATGAATAGATTATATGATCACTCTTGTTCTCATATTGTGGACTCTGAAAGCCTTTGTTGATAATAGATATCCAACAAAAATGCCTTCATCAATTTTTAAGTCAAACTTTATAAGCTCTTCGGGATGAGTTTTAACAATAAAAAATTTGCAGCAAAAAATGTGCAAGTATTTTAAATTTAGCTACTTTCCTTTAACCATTTCAAATGGTGTTTTTCAATGTTTGTTTATCAGAGTTGCATTTTATGTGAAGCATGCAGTTTACACAGCCTCAGCCCCATAAATAGGTTGACAAATTTGCTTTCTCAAGAATGATCTGGGTTGTCGCGAGTTCCATTTCCATTAATAACACTTAATATTAATAAACAACGAATTACCACAATATACACACACACACACCATAAGTTATAGTCTCAGAGATGAAACCGAAAATAATACAAGTCATATTATCCACAAATTATAAGTTATTACAACTCAAAAGGGTTTATGAATAAATTTACATGTTCTTTGCCATTATAGGTATACATAAGTCTGGTACATCAAAATTTGAAAGCCTAGCTTATTGGTAGTTTCTAACTCAGTCATAGCGGCATCAATGCCTATAGGAAACTGCAGAATGTTTCCTATTCATTCGTGAGTTGGGAGCTTGGTCATGTCTATCTCGTCTAGATGTTGTTGTGTGATGAATGAATAAATCAAGGGTAAGCAACACAACCCACCAAAATAACATATAACTGATTAACAATATATGAGCATTCTCATAGTATTTCGGAAAGTATTGGGCATACTATTATGAACCAAGTTCAATATCTTAATGCGACGAAGTCGCAAAATACTCTATATATACTTTTTTTCATAAAATCTGAAATCATGTATGATGCATAACATACACATAGTTCCATTAAATAGACTATATAAAAATATAGTTACAAGGTGACCTTATATAGCTAACCTTGCCTTAACATTTTTCCAAAAATCTCTTCCATCATAATGCAACATTTACTAGATATATGTTTTTAAAGATGAAGTTACGAGATACTTCAGTATAATCTTATATCTTATCCACAAAACTCCTTGAAACTATTACTGTTCAAAGTATCAACAATTTTTGAAAGTTTATCTTATAGATGAAGTTATAAGGTAAAACTTGTATAAAACATTTTCGCAAATAATCTTGAGGGCTTTTATCCACTCAAGGAAACTCAATACTCAGATCATTATTAAGAGATGAAGTTATGAGATACTTCATTTTCAAAACACCATTTTGAATGCTTGACCCTGCCAACACTCATCGGTCACCCAGCCGTAGCCTTTCTATTAGACCGCTCTAAATAGTGTTGTAGAAATATCCAAACTGGATGATGAACTCATTACGGGAGTTTGCCGCGCCAGGAAGACAACTTACGATGATCAGTCGCAGTAGTACAACCCCATAATTTTCTACAAGTAGGGAAAATAGTCGGATTTATTTGTCGATCGAACGCTAGACTCCTTAGGAATGGACCATCTCAGTGGACCTTCTGGGCCATTTGGGCCAATAAAATAAGGCCGGGCCAGCGCCACCCGACCATTTACGCCAGTCCTAGTTCAGATGAAATCCATGACTCTGAAACTTAAAGCTCGTCTCCCCTTTCCCCAAGTAGAAATTTGTTGATAGGGCTCCACCAAGAAGCCGCATCTAGTTGGAAAGGAAAACTCACCGATATTTTCCAGGCGATGCCTGTTAATAGATTAAACTTGTTCCAAGAATTTACTTCCCGAGTATTGGGTAAGTAATCAAAATCTTCTTTATCTATTCAACAACTTTGTTGCGAATATAAAAATATAACACTCAGTAGGATCCCTTTTGGGGTCCTCTCTATACCTTTGAAAATGGTTTTGATAAAGTTTGAAAATAATCTTTGAAAATATTTAAAGTAAGTATGATTCAAATAAAAACCAATCATTTTCAAAATTATTAGACGGATATCGAAACATTATTCTTTAAGGAAATAAAGAATATTATTTAATAAAATAAGCGGAGTCATAAGTCCTCGATTGAATATTTAAAATTAATATTCTTTTAATAAATAAAATAAGTTTCATATGTAGAATCTTTATTCGAATAATTAAAATAATCTTTGATCTTAATAAAAATCTTAAATGAAAACACATAAAATAATATTCACTTATAATTTAAAACTATCGAATAAGTATTATTCGATTGATAATTTTGAAAACTATATATTATATACTCAGGAACATCGCCTCCCGGTTTAGGTACAATTTTCAACTTGTATGCCCTACTCTAAGGGGATACGCAACATATCGCTAAATACTGGCATATGTATTATGTAGCTCGTAAGCTCTACTTTAAAGCAATTGTATTTGACAATGAAATATCAAGATTTCAAAATATGCATATATATATAATATCAACATGCTTCCCAAAACATACATACATATATATATATATCGCAAGATTTTGCTAACAATACTCATGCAATTATCTAAAGATAACGCATATATATATATATATATATCATCACAACAACAATAATACGGGTAGAAAACTTGCCTGAGTGTTCAGGGATGTTAATGAGATTAGGGTGGATCCGGTAACCTATAAACAATAACATAAGCCAGAGTTAATCCTCGCTCACTTAAGAAACTAGACTTCACTCATACATACCCTAACGCTCACTTTCACGCATAAAGGCTTACGTTAGTCGCTCGCGTACCCTCGGCTCCACCATTTTTATAAAATTGACCGTTAAACATTTTAAAGAGAATCCTTCATGAGATCCTTACTAACTACGTAAAAAACTCTTCATAATTGTTTCGTGTTTTGATAAGTCTTTTAGGGATCTTAAACATGGTCTCAAAGTTACTCCAGGGGTAGGGGTTCATTCACGAAATGCCGTTACTTAAAATGGTCGTTTCTCCTAAACCATAAATCTGATTAAAGCGATCCACATATCAAAATGAAGCTTAAATTATAACCTATCTAAGCATGGCAGTGGTGAGTTTTAACAGTGGGTTATTGAGTCCCAAAAGGTACACACAAAAACAGTCTTGGAAAAATAGGCATTACGATTGGCTACAAACTCATGATTTCCAAAACTTAAACAACACCCAAACAACCATAAATCAACAACCAACAAACCATTAATCTATCAATAACATACCATAACTCAATACACCAATTTCTAAGTAAAAGCAATCAAGAACAATATCTTATAACTAGCACAATCATGAATCAAACAACAACAACAATCATTATACTAACTTCGATAATAATAACCTTAAACATGGTCTATACTTTCATCCATTTACAATCCTAAAAACATAAGCCTAAAACTCAATTAACACAACTTGAATACTAAGAGTTCAGGAGGTTATGCCTTTCTTGGAGTGTGGGTAGTTACTAACAAGCCTCAAGGAACCTTGATCTATGCTTAATCAACCTCAAACATCCATAAAAACAAGAAATCAAAATTAGTATCTTGAAAACACTATTCATCATCTTCTTAGATGCGTTATTAGAAATAGCTAGTAATAAAATTTGAGGCTAAGATTTCTAGGAAGCATGTAACTAATCAAGGAGAAGTTAGGATAAATACCTTGATAAATAAAAAGAAGCGGAGCTTGGACTTTGATTTTGCTAATAAAGAGGTCGAAAGTTTAATGGGAGAGATGGGGAAGAAGATGAGTTCTTGCTTGGATGCTTGTCTTGGAAAATGTGAGAGAATACTTGGTTACAATTAATCAAGTGGTTAAACTTTGCTAAATATCTCTTGGTTGCTTATGCAATGCTTATGTCATCTTGATTACATCATCCTTATGCCACATGTCCTCTTCTTGTGGTGTGATGATGTCTTATATTTTAACCACATGTTTTAGCTTCTCTTGGAAGCTTCCTTCCCATGCTACTTGCATGTGCTTTTCCTTTGGTCATTTGTTTGTTTTACGGTTCACCTAATTCTCGTTCTCGTTGATCGTTTGAGGGATCATATCCGGGATCTTATTACTCGGGTTTCCCTAGACCTTTCTTATATCTTATATTCCTTTAATGATCCTCTGTTATAATCCTTGAATTGAATTCCTTTTAATCTTATTACCTTGTACTTAATTCCTTCGGCATCTGGTGAATTTTCGGGAAAAATCAAGGTGCTTGAATTCGAATTTTGACAACCTTTACATATACTCAATTACATTACGGAATACTAATACGATCTCAGAATTTTCATAACAGAACTCCTATATAGGGTGGTCTGATAATTTTTCACAATCAGCATAAATTAGCAAAAGTTACTATTCATCAGAGTTTCAAATATTTCCAAAAATTGGGGTTATTACATGATCCTTGTAGCTTCTATAAGAGTTCTGTTCTTTCTTTCAACAACTCCATTTTGCTGTGGAGTTTTAGGAGCAGAAAACTCATGTTTGATTCCAATGTGTTTACAGAATTCTTCCATAGTGCTGTTCTTGAATTCAATTCCATTGTCACTTATAATTTATACCCATGCTCAAGAAGTGTATGTGTTGATCTTTTTTCCAGTTGTTTCACATGCTCAAGAAGAATGGATGATGTCTCATCCTTTGTATTCAGAAAGTATACCCAAGTACACCTAATGTATTTATCAATAATGACAAGTGTATATCTCTTATTGGATATTGACATTACATTAAATGGACCAAAAAGATCAATATATAATAAGTGAAATGGTTCAAGAATTGAGGATTCATTCTTACTCTTGAAAGATGATTTTCTTAATTAGTTTGGCCTTCTAGCATGAGCCACATAGGCCATCAACAGTAAAAACTGCAGTGACCAAAATTCTTACAGGATCTTTCTTCACAAGTTCATTGATGTTATTGAAGTTTAAGTGAGAAAGTCTTATATGCCAATTCCAGCTGTCTTCCACAGTTTTTCTACTTAGCAGATAAATTGCAGAGCCATCAGTGTTTGTGGAAACCCTGGCTTTATATAAGTTACCATGTCTATAACCAATCATTACAACATTGCCACTTGAATTGCTGATAGTTTCACAATACTCATCATAAAAATCCACATGATAACCTTTGTCACAGATTTGACTCACACTCATTAAATTATGCTTGAGTCCTACAACTAGTGCTACATTTTCAATGATGACATTCCCAAGTTTAATCTTGCAATATCCCAAAAAATTTCATAAGTTGCCATCTCCATAAGAAACACTTGGGCCAGCCTTTTCTTTAAACTCAGATAACATGGCTTTATTTCCAGTCATATGTCCTAAGCATCCATTTTCCAAGATAAGAGTATTTTTCCTGTTGCCCTGCAATCAGATAAGCCATTAGTTAGAATTTTTAAGGACCCAGACTTGCATAAATCCTTTGGCCTTATTAAGTTTATTAACATTTGCAGTAGAAGACTTCATATCAGAGTTTATTTTAATATTCTTAATATACGGAGATGTACATGCAGAAATGATTTTTGTTTTATTCAAAGATGGGTTTCAATTCATAATAATCATAAACAAAACAGTGATACTCTTTACATGTGTAAATAGAATGCCATGTACTTCCACAATGAAAATAAGGTTGTTGTGGTCTATATCTAACTGTTCTGTTCCTAAAATCTGATTCAGGAGGAACATTATTTATTCCTATATTCTTCATGCAAGTAACAATAAGATGATTAATACCACCACAGTTTAAACAAGCCTTTCTGGGTCCATTAGGAATACGTTTATACTTGTTCTCCTTATTAACACATACTTTACCATTTCTATTTTCATAAACTATTTTTCCTTATTTTTCATTTTAATCTCTTTCAGATTATGCTTAAGTTGCTTCTGAGTCATTAAACCAATATTTATTGACTCAGCTTTACCTTGTTCACAAATATCAAACTTGGCTTAGATGCTGATGTTGAACCCTTCTCATTTACTGATTTTAGTCCATCAGTACTTAAGCCAAACTTAACATGTGTTAACTTAGACTTATTCTTTTTAGTGTTTTCATCAATATTTACTAGTTTTCTATCCTCAGATTCAGTTTCCTTAACATCTTCAGTACTAGGTTTATCTGCATAACCTAATCCTGACCCCCAACAGCCACTTTCAATTAATCCATGAGTTGTTTTTTCTGAATTAGTACAAAATTTAATTATTTCCCTTTCTTTACCTAATTCCTTCTCAAGATAACCATGTTTTTCTAATAATTTATCTTTAACATAAACATCATCATCTCTTTCTTTTTAAATTTCTTGCATGAAAATGAACTCAGCTTCTAAGTGATCGTTTCTCTTCTTTAAGTCAGAATTCTCAATTCTGATCCTAGAATTTTCAAGAGTTTGATATCTATAGCTAACATGAAAGGGTTTTTAAGAAATAACCTTAACTCACATATATCATCATTATCAAAACCTAGAGTTATTTGAGGCCCCTTAGTTTCAAGGAGCCTCAAATTTACTGTCAGCATTTTCCATGAGAGCATAGTTGACACCCTCATCAGATTCTGAAGTATCATCCCAGTTCTTCTTTTTTGTGATCAAGACTTGCTTCTTTTCAGCTTTTGGCTTCATGCAATTCGTTACAAAGTGTCCAACTCCATCACAATTATAACACTTTATCTTGGACTTGTCAATCTTGCCAGACTTGGACTCCTTTTCATCATATTTCTTGTAGTTCTTCTTATCAAAGTTTGAAGAACTGGAGCTTTTCCTGGAAAACATTTTCCCTTTCACTACACCATAGATGTCCTAACTGAACATTTGAGTAGGGGTGTTACCTTAGATTATGTTCGTATAGATGTGAAATTTTAACCCTAACACAACATCTACACTATGCGGGTTTTCTAAGGCTATAGTACTACGTTGCCATAGGCCACTAAGGTGTTAAGTAGAGATAACATGTTATAATGTGTTTATATAGACTAAGAACAAAAGAAAATTTAAATTTAAACTAAAAATAAAATTTATTTTTATAAATATTTGATTTGGATAAATAATTCATGGATTTGTCTTGGAAAGTAATATTCTATCAAAAAATTGAGTTATGAACATTTTGTAACAAGTAAAATAGTTTATTTAAATATAAAATTATTTATTAATTATTTTGGTAAATTTAAATATTATTACTATAAAAGTACTCCTTTAATTATTTATTCTGCTCTAATGAAAGCCACTAATAGCTTTATATTTTTACAAACTAATTTGTAGTTTTATTGTAATAATTATAGTATGCAGAATTAAAAAGATTAAAAAATTTCATTCTAATTTTAACCAAAAACTAAATTTTATTTGAAACTAATTGATTTGAACAAATTAATATAGGAATACTTTTCAAAATTAAAAGAATAAAAAATAAACTATTTATTTAAAATTTTATAAATATTAAAATAGTTTTTTGGATTTAAAAATTAAATGAAAGGATTTTAATATATGGTTTAATCAAAATAATAATTTTGATTAAAGTGACTAATATATATATAATATTAACATGTGATAGTTTTGAAAATTTATAAGTTAATCGTAATAGATATAATATGAGAAATAAAGTATTCAAATATTTATAAAATTTTAAAAGAAAGCAAATGATAAAAAAATAGAAAAAAAGCAAATAATAAAATTAGGCCGGGCTGGGGAAATTGGGATCGGGCGGCTAAAATTTGGGTTTGAACAGAGCGGGATGTTAAATTTTGAGACAAAAGAAAAGGGGGAAGGGATTAGGGAAACACAATCAATGTCACTCACACACTCTCTCCGTTGATTTTGACCTGTTGTGTGACCTAACAAGTGGTATCAGAGCTTATCTGTTAACACACATACAGTAAAGATCCAAACAATCATGTCTGAAGAAGCACAAACTCCAACCAAGCCCACCAAAACTCAAGAAACTCAAGTCACTCAAACCCACAGTCGATATGAGACTCTTAGGGTACACATACTGAGACCTTCTGAATATCCCATATGGAAAGTGAAGATGGCTATGTTTCTGGAAGCTACAGATCTAGTTTTCCAAACATTGTTTGTGTACCTAAGGCCAACAATGATGTTATTGCTGACTTGGAATGAGAATCTCAAGCAATAAGAACTGCCTTCTTTCAACGTAAACCACAAGCCTTTTGGTTTTATATCTCACTGGCATATTTTTGTCGGTAAATATATATTGAATGATCTTCTTAATAACAGATGAGAGTGAATGCTTTGTTATGTTTTAATGACAGATGAGAGTGCACTGCTATAGACCGCTCTGCTCCAACGCTTATGTGTACACTTAGGGTTGTTGTTAGATATATTTGAGATGCCATGTCTATTATGATTTGTGTTTAGTTTTCAGAACTTAACAACATGATAAATCAGGACTTACTGAAATCAGGACTTACTGCAAGTTAGAACTTAATATTAGAACTTAAGGTCATATCAGAACTTAAGTGCGGGAAGACTTACAGCTAAGAAATGGAGACGATTTACAGGAGAAGATCGAGGCTAAATTAAAAGAAGATATGCATGGAAAGAGTTAAAAGACTGGAAGACTTGTAGAAGATATATGATTGATATATTTTAGGAGACAGAATTGTATTCCATATCAATTAGAAGTTATCTTGTAACTGTGTACTATATAAACACAGACTTAGGGTTTACACTAAATGTGTTATCATTATCGAGAAGATTATACATTGTAACCTAGCAGCTCTTAGTGATATTTGTTCATCACTGAGAGAGAACAACGGTTTATATTGTAACAGAGTTTATTGAATATATTTGATCTTTGTTACATACTTGTAATAAATCGATTTGATTGTATAAACACTGTATTCAACCCACTTCTACAGTGTTGTGTGACCTAACAAGTGGTATCAGAGCTTATCTGTTAACACGCATACAGTAAAGATCCAAACAATCATGTCTGAAGAAGCACAAGCTCCAACCAAGCCCACCAAAACTCAAGAAACTCAAGTCACTCAAACCCACAGTCGATATGAGACTATTAGGGTACCCATACTGAGACCTTCTGAATATCCCATATAGAAAGTGAAGATGGCTATGTTTCTGGAAGCTACAGATCCAGAATACCTTGACATAATTAATGAAGGACCACATAAGCCTACCAAGCTCTCTGTTGTAGTTGCTGATCAACCAGAAAAGACCATACCAAAGGAGAAAGGTGAGTACACAGCTAAGACATCTCATGTATTTCCAAGGATGCATGGGTAAGGCATTTGTTGCATAGTTCCATTGATAATGTCATGTCAAACAGGGTAATTAATTGCAAGACTGCAAAGGAGATATGGGATGCTTTGGAGATAAGATGCCAGGGAACTGATACAATCAAGAAGAATAGGAGGACTGTACTCACTCAAGAGTATGAGCACTTTGCCTCAAAAGCTTATGAGTCATTAACTGACTTATATGACAGGTTTATCAAACTCTTGAATGATCTGTCACTGGTGGACAAGGAATATGATCTTGAAGATTAAAATCTAAAATTCCTTTTAGCTCTTCCTGGAAATCGGGATTCGAAGTCTACTTCCATAAGAGACAACTATGACCTTACTAAAACTACTCTTGATGAAATTTATGGTATGCTCAAGACTTATGAACTTGAGATGGATCAAAGGAGCAAGAGGCATGGAAGAAAGTCAAGGACAATTGCTCTTAAAGATGAGGAGGAATCTCCTAAAGTGGCTGCCTCAAAAAGGGGCAAAGGAAAGGCTCTCATCATAAAGTCTGATTCAGAGTCATCATATTCTGATGATGATGACTCAGAAACTGAAAGTTTACCTGAAATGGATGTTGATGCAAAAATTGATGCAACTGTGTGCTCTTATGGTAAAGGGTATCACAAAGATTGAAAGGCATATGTCATAGCCTATTTATTTATTCGAGGATATAACTCAACTCAAATAAGAATGTAATAAGTAAATAGTGGATCTATCGTCAAAGAGATCTCACAAAGTAACATCTGTCAAAGGATTCAGAAACAATGTCCATCTACAGACTTGAGGAATTAGTTCACTGGAAGAAGTTCAAGAAATTGATCAAGCCTCAGTGATATAAATCAAGATTGTGGATTTAATCAAGTGACAGAGATCTTGTCAGGGTATCAAATAATTACAGGGATTTAATCTGAAGAAAATCAAGTTATTAAAGTCAAGACATGAAGAAACGTCACAGAAGTTAGTCACTCATGAACCAGACAGTACATCGAGTGTCAACATTGAAGTGGTGGAATTGATTCATAATTTTCAGAAGATTTTCAGAAGAATGGTTGCAGTTCAAGAGTAGTATTAATTCTCTATTAATTAATTAAGTCATATAATTTAATTAAGAAAATAATTGAATGGAGAGTTTCTAGATTATCTCAAAGAAAATGGTATAGTCTCCTAGTGGACTCCTCCATATACTCCACAGTTAAATGGGGTATCTGAAAGGAGAAATCGAACTTTGTTAGACATGGTTCGGTCCATGATGAGCTATGCGAATCTTCCAGTATTCCTATGGGGTTATGCATTGGAAACCTCAGCATATTTACTGAATAAGGTGCCTTCCAAATCTGTTCCTCAAACACCATATGAGATATGGAAATAAAGGAAACTGAGTCTTAAACACGTTAAGATTTGGGGATGTCCAACTTATGTCAAGAAAGTTGACCCAGATAAGCTGGAATCTCGATCCGTAAAATGTAATTTTGTGGGATATCATAAAGAGACTTTGGGGTATTACTTTTACACTGATCATCAGGTGTTTGTCTCCAGACATGCTACCTTGTTGGAAAAGGAGTTTATCCTTGAAGGAAACAGTGGGAGCAAAATTGAACTTGATGAAGTTCAAGAAGCACAAACTACTACGGATCAAGTGGAAACACCTGTTCAGACTGAACAACCTTCTGTGGAATAGCCCATTCGTAGGACAGGGAGAGTGTCTTGCCAACCTGAGAGGTATTATCGCCTTGTCATTGAGAATGACAATGAGTTGTCAATCATTGATGATGACGACCCTGTGACCTATAATGAGGCTATGAGTAGTGTTGACTCAGAGAAATGGTATAGTGCCATGAAATCCGAAATGGAATCTATGTATACCAACCAAGTATGGACTCTGGTTGAGGCGCCTGAAGGTGTTAAGCCTATTGGGTGCAAGTGGGTATACAAAAGAAATATTGGAGCAGATGGCCAGGTGGAGACCTATAAGGCCAGGCTCGTGGCAAAAGGATTCAAACAAAGGCAAGGGATTGACTTGATGAAACTTTTTCTCCTGTAGCCCTGTTAAAATCTATTCGGATTTTGCTTGCGATTGCTGCTTACTACGACTATGAGATCTGGCAAATGGACGTGAAAACGGCCTTCCTCAATGGGGAACTTGAAGAGGAAGTGTATATGACACAGCCAGAGGGTTTTCTTTCCAAGGGAAATGAACACCTAGTGTGTAAGCTACTACGAACCATATATGGTTTAAGGCAAGCTTCTCGTAGATGGAACATCCGTTTTGATGAGACAATCAAAGAGTTTGGTTTTATCAAAAACATAGATGAACCATGTGTTTACAAGAAGGTTAGTGGGAGCGCGGTAACATTTCTTGTATTGTATGTGGATGACATACTTCTTATAGGATCTATCATGTAGGCGATGTTGTGTACAAGGCCTGATGTTGCTTATTCAATTAGTGTGACGAGCAGATATCAGTCCAATCTAGGTGAAGACCACTGGAAAGCAGTGAAAAACATCCTTAAGTACTTGCGAAGGACTCATGACATTTTTCTTGTTTTTTGTGGTGAATCTGAGTTGAAAATAGAGGGTTATACTGACTCTAGTTTTCAATCAAAAAGTGATAGCAAATTCATGTCAGGGTACGTGTTTACTCTGAATGGTGGTGCGATTAGTTGGAAGAGTTCCAAACAGTCTACAACGGTTGACTCCACAGCGAAAGCAGAATATATAGCTGCAAGTGAGGCTGCAAAAGAAGTCGTGGAAATTTGTTGATGAGTTGGGAGTTTTTCCTAGCGTTGAAGAGCCTATTGTGTTGTATTGTGATAACAACGCAACAATAGCACAAGCCAAGGAACCTAGGTCTCATAGAAATTCCAAACATGTCCTGCGGCGCTTTCATCTGATTAGGGAGATTATTGAAAGAGGAGATGTCAACGTCGAGAGAGTTGACACACATAACAATGTAGCAGACCCACTCACAAAGCCACTTTCTCAGAGTCACTTTGATCGTCATAAAGACAAGATGGGTATTAGATACCAGAGTGATTGGCATTAGTACAAGTGGGAGATTGAAAGAGATATGTCCTAAGTCCAATCATGTATGAGGATTTAGGAAACTTTTATGTAATCTGTTTTGATTTCATTGACATTAATAAAAGACTTGTTTTGTTTTTATTACAGGCTCTATCTATTTAAATGTTTAAATAAGATATACCACAGTTTAGAGTAAAGCTTTTATGGATTGTGATGAGATCATAATAATGAGACCTAAAAGATGATAACTCTAAACTTAAATAGTTCCTGGTCGTAGGATTACTAACTGGTAATTAATAATCCGTAAAGATCGGTACATACTATGCTTGCTTCATTATGAAGGATGTTTGTTCTCATAGACATTTGTGTGGTGACACTATAGCTAGTATGTAGGTGCTTATTATAGAATAAGTTCACTGAACATGACTCACACAGCTGAACAACTGATGGAGTTCACTCATGTGTCAGCAGTTGTTCACATAGTGATAGTTGTATAAGTATTCTTAGACTTGAGGTCATCATAGTCATCTTGTGTACACTGAACTATGTTTTGGTTTAGTTCTTAGTCTCAAGGGACAATTATAAGGGCTCTACTGGGTATAGGAATTTGTACACGAAGATAGTGTATGATCAATAAAGGATCTACCCCTTCCAGTGAAGGAAGAGAATGTTCAATGCTGATCCACTTATGCTAGTTCAGGAATCTCTGGCCAGAGTGAATGAAATTAGAAAGGAGTTTCTAATTTACATTAAATAGAACTAAGCATAGTGAATGGGAAAGCAAATGATTAAATAAGATAGGCTTGATACAAGTTCCATGCCTTGTATTTAATCGTGACATTGCAGGGTAGAAGGAATTGATTATACGGTAACTACTCACTGAATAGGTTCTTGGTATTCTAAGCAGTGAATTCGTATTATCCGGATAGTCCCTCACGATGTAGAATAAATATGATTAATTAATTAATCATATTTAATGAATTAGAGAATTTATATAAATAATGATAAAATAGTTTTATTATTATTTATTTTTATTACCGGCTTAATATTGAACCTACAGGGTCACACCATAAAAGAGAATGATTTAATGGTGGAGGAATTAATTAATAATGGCTGATAATTATTTATTTATGAAATAAATAATTAATTGGCAAATTTAATAATTGATTAAATGAAATTTAATTGATTATAAATTAATTAAGAAAAGATTCTTAATATTATTAATTAAGAATTTAATTTTTGGAAATTAAATCAAGTGAGAGAATTATTTCTAAAGAGTTTAGAAAAAGGATTAATAATTGAAAGGTGTTTTAATTATTAGTGAGAATAATAAAGGGTTAATAATAATAATATTTTATGGGAAAATTTTCAGCTGAAAATTTTGCCTATAAATATACTATTATAGACCCTATTTTTGCCTCAACCAAAAAGATTTACAAAACCCTAATTCTCTCCATCTCCTCCTCCTTCATTACATCATTTTCTTGGTGAATACTGGTGGAGTGCTTCACACTTGAGGAGCAGCTGCTAAGGATCTCCGTTCATCATTTTTGGATCGCCATTAAAGACCTCCATATTTCCATTAACGTAAAGCTTCTTAAGGTAAACGTACTGAATTACGAATTAAATATTATTTTTCGCATGGATCCTGCGGAGGGTTTCGATTTTTTTTAAGATTTAAATTTACGTTTTTGTTGCGTTTATGTGCTAAAAACCCTTCATAAACTACATGAATCAACTAATAATCTAGATATGCAGATCAAGCTTGACAAGACAAGGATTATCAGACCTACTCTTGAGAAGGTTGAAGCAATTGAAAAGATTCAAGAGAAGCAACATGCCCAAATTACTGAGGTCCTACAAAATCAAGCCTCTCATAAAGCTCAATTGGATGAGATCCAATCTTCAGTTGAACTTCTTCTCTCTCTGCTACTACCTGATGATGCCAAAAAGGGGAAGAAGATAGTTATGTCCAAATGCTCTAATAATCAAGTACTGAAGAAGAAAGATGATGAAGCTGATGACCAGGGAAACCCTAGCAAGGGTAGAGGTCAAGTTCAAAGTAAAGGGCAGAGCAGCAAGGTTTCTTCAAGGAAACTAATTACTGATTCAAGCAAATCTTCAATTCAAAAGAAGACAAGTTCTGAAGCTGCTCAAACTCAAAATCTAATAGCAAGTACTGAAACTCAAAATCTGATATCAAGTTCTGATGAGCAAAGTCTGATGACAAAGCCTGATGTTCTGATACAAGGTGGAAGTCAAGACTTTCAAAAGTTTATGCAAACTCTGAACCTAAAGGGAAAGCAGACTACGGTCTACTACAAAGATCTCAAGATTCAGACACTTGATGAGGAAATTGCTAGAAGATTATTTCTGAAACATAATCCTGGAATGTATTTAGAAAATCTCAAGGAGGAAGAAGCTAGATTTAAAGCTGAAAAGACAAATCTAAAGCCAAAATCTGATGTTACAAAGAAACCTCCAAGGCCTAAGGAAAAAGGCATTGTGATCAAGGAGAAGTCAAATACTGAGGCATCAAAGCCCAAAACAAGATCACAAATTGAGATTGATCCCAAAGATAAAGGGAAGAGAAAAGTTGATGAACTAATCAAGCCAATGGAGATGAAAATTCCTTAAATTCTGATTAAACCAGTGTGCAAAATGGTTCAAGTTACTGATGACACTCTTGCTGAAGATGAAGATGTTCAAACTCTGAAAAGAAGGAAGATTACTGAAGAATCAAAGACAACCTCTGACAAAGCTCAAGTTGTTCAGAGTGAAGAACTGCAAGCTACAACAGAAACAGCAAGTTCTGACAAGGTCATCAAGACATCAACCTTTGACATAACTCAAGCTGATTTAGACAAGATGGAAGTAGCTGACAAAAAGAAACTTCTGTGGAAAAATGTCAAACCATCAGATCCAAAGAAAAGCCAATTGCTATATGATTTTATGACTGTTGGATTGAAAGCCAGAGAAGCAAGAGACAGAGCAGGGCTAGGTTCTGATGAAGCTAAGATCAAAACAGGAGTTGAAGTGCTTACTAGAGATCCATTTCTATTAATTGACCAACCTCTTAAAGATGTTACACAGAAACACCTTGATAAGGTTATCTCTGTTCAAGTGATACTGGATGCTCATGACAAGCACAATGTCAAGGAAAATCTGATTCTATTTCTTGAAGATGGAAGGACATATCAAATGTCAGAATCAGATGTGCTAAATAAATCACTGAAAGAATTTCAACTCTTTCATTACCTTTTAGAGGTAAAGTTTGATATTACCAGGATATGGTCAAATTTCATATTGAAGACCATAAGAGATAAAGCTAGAATTTCTGGTTTAAGGGTTACAAAATTCAATCCTAATATTGTTGAAGATGATGGAAGTGAGATTCCAATGAGGAAGGATTCTGCTAAGCTTGAAGTGATACTAAAAGAGAAATGTCTATGCTACAATGAAGATTCTTCTCATCCAAGGGTGTAACACCCCCAAATCCGGGGTCGGGGATCCGGGTTGTCACGAGTTCCATTTCCCTTAATAACACCCAATCTTAATAAATAATCAACTATTCTGTACTGTGACCCCACCATAAACACACACACCACAAGTTATAGTCTTAGTGATGAATATCCAAAAATAATCACAAGTCGTTTTATTCCACAATTATATGCCAATACACCTTAAAAGGGTTTCTGAATAAATTTACATTTCTTTGCCATTATTACAATTCATAAATATACATAAATTTGGTTCATCAATAGTTGAAAACCTAGCCTATTGGTAGCTCCTACCTCAGCTACGGCGGCATCAACGCTTCCAGCAAACTGCGGAACATTTTCTAACCGCTTGCGAATTGGAAGCTTGGTCATGTTCATATTGTCTAGCTGATGTTGTGTGATGAAAGAAGAAAGCAAGGGTGAACAACAAGCCCACCAAAATAATATGTATAATGATTTACAATATATGAGCATTCTCATAGTACTCATGAAAGTCTTGGTCAAGAAGAAATGAACCAAGTTTGATATCTTACCGCGACCAAGTCGCAAAATATTCAGTATATATGTACATATATACTTTTCACAATCTTTGAAATCCTCTGACATGTATAATATACACAGAGTTCCCGTTTATAACTGTATAAAATATCGTTGCAAGGTGATCTCATATATCTAACCTTGTCTCAACGTTTTTCCGAAAATCTTTGACATGCACAAGATAATCATTTACTAGATATAAGTTTAAAAGATGAAGTTACAAGATACTCCAATATACTTATATCCAAATACTACTTGAACTACCACCATTCAAGTTATAATCAGTTTCAAAAGTTCATCACCCAGATGAGACTACAAGATAAGACTTGAATAGATTCAATCCTTGAAATATCATTATAAATACTGAAGTTACGAGATACTTCATTAAGTCCCGATATATATATACACCTATATATATATATATATTTCATACACTCCTTGAAAACCTCTGTTATGAAAATTATAAACAGAGTTACAATATCCAATAAATTTTGGAAAGGAGAAAACCTTGGCATAAACCTGATATCTTGCTGATCAGGCAAAGATACCAATAAGTAACCTTTTCTACTAGTAGATGGACGAATTCCCCACTGGTCATCACCCTGGCCGCAATGGGACCTTATGCTGAAGATATACTTGAAACGAGTATTAAATAACCAAAGATATACTTGTACGAAAGTACTATCTTTATTTGAATAATCAAAAAAATAAGTTTGATTATCGACACCTTATTCTTTAATAAAATAAAGAATATATCTCAGCAAATAATCGGAAGTCATAGGTCCTTAAATGAATGTTCAAATAATATTCATTAAATAATATAAACTGAGTCATAAGCCCTCAAATGAATATTCGAAATAATATTTATAAATAAAATAAAAGGAGTCATAAGTCCTCGAATGAATATTCAAGTAATATTCATTAAATAATATAAAGTTATCGAATAAACCTTATTCAATTAATAGTTTTAAAAACTAATCATATATATATATATATATTATACTCGGTAGCCTCGCCTCCCGGTTTTAGAAAAAGTTCACCTTTTTATCCCCCTATACTAAGGGTATACTCAAATACCGCTTCTCTCTAGCATAGGTATTATGCAACTAATAAGCATTTGAACCAACAGATATATAAATCAAGAATACGAAATAGGCATGCATATATACCATATCACATGCTCCAATATATCGCAAGAATTTGCTAATAACAAATATGCATTTATCACAAGATCATGCATATACACATATACATCACAACAACAGTTATACGGGTAGAAAACTTGCCTGAGCGACTGGGGGTTACAAAAGGCTTGGGACGAGTCTGGTAACCTATAAACAACATATAAGTTGGAATTAAACCAAAGTCACTTATAAATCTATACTTTAACCAATTTAGACTCTAACGCTCGCTTTGCGCTTAACGATTCACTTAAGTTGCTCGAGTACCCTCGGCTCCACCATTTTTAATAAATTAACCATTACGAGATTTAAGGCAATTCTTTCGCGAGTGTCTTACCAACTACCTATTACACTTTACATAAATGTTTCATACTCCAATTAGTCCTTTAAGGTCTTTAACCTATGTTTCAAAGTAAGGCGAGGGGAAATGTTTCGTTCGCGAAATGTCGTTACTTAAAACGGTCATTTCTCCTAAACCGTAGATCGGAATCAAAAGAACCACATATCAAAACGAAGCTCGTAACATGAACTATCTAAAAATGGCAATGGTAAAAACCTAGCAGGGAGTTCTCGGGTCCTAATGTTATGAACAAAAGCAGTCTAAAGTAAATCGGACATTACGACGGCTATGTTTACGCGATTTCCCAAATTTATACCATTCCAAATCAACCACCAATCAATCCCAATTCATTCATACAACCAAAATCCGTCCATATCACACTAAAACAGCCCCAACACCTCAAGTTCTCCAATTTATGTTATTCTCAACATGAATTTAAAACTATACTTAAGTCCTTTACTAATCAACAAGATTCAACATTCCATTCACTACAACTCCAACCCAAACTCTAAACCTACAAGCATCAAGCTACTCTTTTACCATAACAATCAAAATCATCCTAATATACAAAGTAAAGCTAGGGTTTGGAGATGTTATACCTTCCTTGAAGTGATTGGAGTAGCTAGGAAGCCTTAAGAAGCCTTGAGATGTCTTACGGATGCTTGGATCTTAAAGGAAAAACAAGAAAAATCAAGTTAAAAATCTTGAAATCACTATTCATTATCTTCTTCATTGATTTCTTGGAGAAGATTGTGAATGATTTGGAGGCTTAAACTTATAGGATAGCTATATCTATGCATAAGGAGTACTAGATAATTATCTTACCAATTAAGAAAGCTTGGAACTTGAATTTTGAAATTCTTCTTCTTGAAATAGAGAGAAAAGCTGAGAGCAATGGTTGAAGAAATGAAATGATTTTGTGTTTGTGATTTGTTTATCTTAGCTTGGTTGTTTTTATTTTGATTAGATTTTGGTTAATTACCTTATTAACCTTGAACTTTGTGTGGTTATCATTCATCCACACCTCCTTCCCCCTATGTCATGTTTATGTCACCTTGTGATGTCATCATCCCTTACTTGCCCTCTTCTTATTGGTCGGATGACCTCATCATCCCTAACCTCCTTGATTAACTTCCTAATTGTTTTCCTAATGACCGTTGATCTGTTATACGGTTCGCTTAACTTTCTTTCTCGTTTCTCATGTGAGGGATCATACCCGGGATCTTATTGCTTGGGTTTCCTTAACCTTTCTCAATACATTATAATCCTTTTATGATCCTCTCTTATAATCCTTTAATTTAAATCCTTTTTATCATGTTACCTTATACTCAATTCTTTCGAACTCTGATGGATTTCCGGGAAAATCAAAGTGTTCGGATTTGGATTCTGGCGATCTTTACATACACTTATATACCACATAGAGTACTAATAATATCCCAGAAGATCAATAAAAGAACCCCTACATAGTATGGCATGAAAAGTTTTCTTATTCAGCAAAACACTATTCATAAGGGTTTCAAAATTTCCAAAAATTGGGGTTATTACAAAGGGTAATAAAACTGAATGATGGTTTAGAAAGAAACCATATCTCTGCTTTAAGGACTGCAATCTACCAGATTGGAAGTCAGAATGAAGAGATGAAGCAAGTCTAGACTACACTCTCAAGTCCTGAGGATTAAAGAAGAAAAGCTGATATCAAACTTTGTCAAGAATCATTTTGGATTCAGATTGACACTCTGAAAAGAAGGAAGATTACTGAAGAATCAAAGACAACCTCTGACAAAGCTCAAGTTGTTCAGAGTGAAGAACTGCAAGCTACAACAGAAACAGCAAGTTCTGACAAGGTCATCAGGACATCAACCTCTGACATAGCTCAATTTGATTTAGAAAAGACGGAAGTAGCTGACAAAAAGAAACTTCTGTGGAAAAATGTCAAACCATCAGATCCAAAGAAAAGCCAATTGTTATCTGATTTCATGACTTTTGGATTGAAAGCCAGAGAAGCAAGAGAGAGAGCAGGGTTAGGTTCTGATGAAGCTAAGATCAAAACAGGAGTTGAAGTGCTTACTAGAGATCCATTTCTATTAACTGACCAACCTCTTGAAGATGTTACACAAAAACACCTTGATAAGGTTATCTCTGTTCAAGTGGTACTGGATGCTCATGAAAAGCACAATGTCAAGGACAATCAGATTCTATTTCTTGAAGTTGGAAGGACATATCAAATGTCAGAATCAGCTGTGCTAAACAAATCACTGAAAGAACTTTAATTCTTTCATTACCTTTTAGAGGTAAAGTCTGATATTACCAGGAGATGGTCAAATTTCATATTAAAGACCATAAGAGATAAAGCTAGAATTTCTAGTTCAAGGGTTATATAATTCATTCCTAATATTGTTGAAGATGATGGAAGTGAGATTCCAATAAAGAAGGATTCTGCTAGGCTTGAAGTGATACTGAAAGAGAAATGTCTATGCTACAATGAAGATTCTTCTCATCCAAGGGTAATAAGACTGAATGATGGTTTAGAAAGAAACCATATCTCTGCTTTAAGGACTGCAATCTACCAGATTGGAAGTCGGAATGAAGAGATGAAGCAAGTCAAGACTACACTCTCAAGTCCTGAGGATTAAAGAAGAAAAGCTGATATCAAACTTTATCAAGAATCATTTTGGATTCAGATTGACTCAGTGAGATTGGTAAAAGCTACAAGGACTGTAAGTTGTAGTTAGTTATCTAGTTAAACTCTTATTTGTATTTGTACTTAAAATGTTTTTGACATCATCAAATCTATTAACTTGTATATTTTGCATAATTTATAAGTTAGGGAGATTGTTAGATATATTTGAGATGTCATGTCTAATATGATTTGTGTTTAGTTTTCAAAACATAACAACAGGATAAATGAGGACTTACTGAAATCAGGACTTACTGGAAGTCAGAACTTAATATCAGAACTTAAGGTCAAATCAGAACTTAAGTGCGGGAAGACTTACAGTTAAGGAATTGAGCTGATTTACTGGAGAAGATCGAGACTAAAACAAAAGAAGATATGCATGGAAAGAGTTAGAAGAATGGAAGACTTGTAGAAGATATCTGATTGATATATTTTAGGAGACAGAATTGTATTTCATATCAATTAGAAGTTATCTTGTAACTGTGTACTATATAAACACAGACTTAGAGTTTACACTATATGTGTTATCATTATTGAGAAGATTATACATTGTCACCTAGCAGCTCTTAGTGATATTTGTTCATCACTGAGAGAGAACAACAGTTCATATTGTAACAGAGTTTATTGAATATATTTGATCTCTGTTACATACTTGTGTTAAATCGATTTGATTGTATAAACACTGTATTCAACCCCCTTCTACAGTGTTGTGTGACCTAACAGTTGCAAATTCAGTTCTGAAGCAGGTGACTTATTTAGTTGCTTTATGTTTATATATGTGTGTGTGTGTGTGCTGAACTATTTAATACGATTTGTTTAACATCCCGATCATAATTCACAACATAGAGTAGAATTTGCCGTAGAAAATACGGTACATATAGAACTTTACCAAAAAAATCTGTAATTGTGGTTCAAGTAACTACAGATAGAGGATTACAATAGATAATACTTCTAAGCAAGTTGACACTAGTTGTTATGGTAAATATTCTTGAAAGTCTGACACTAATATAATAACAGGATAGGGACATTCTGTTAAACTATTAACTTGTGTAATGTTATTTGTAAACAAAAATATTACCGTCTAATAGAAAAACAGAGAACAACCATGACCATGACTAACATAGCTGATAGCACAAGATCAAATTTATCTAATTAATGTAATATTTGAAATTTGCAGACACATGCAGTGGCAAAGGAGTTTCTAAAATTGTTAGGTCACACACACTATAGAAGAGGGTTGAATACAGTGTTTACTACAATCAAATCGAATATAAGAACTCAAGTAACAGAACACAGATTTTATTCAATACAATAAACTCTGTTACAAAGAACTGTTCTCTCTCAGTGATGAACAAATTATCACGAGAGCTGCTAGGTTATATTGAATAATAACTTCGATTAAGATAACACATTTAGTGGAAACCCTATGCATGTGTTTATATACTACAGAGTTACAAGATAATGTTCTAATTGATATGGAATATAATTATGCTTCCTAAAATATATCAACTAGTTATCTTTTCTTCCAAGTATTCTATTCTTCATAGAATTCTTTCTTCATGCATATTTCTTTCTGTCTTAGTCTCGATCTTCTTTCCTTTCAATCAGCCGCCTACCTTATCTGAAAGTCTCCTTAAGTCCTTATATTATCTCCTGATAAATATCTTCTGATATCTTAAGTTCTGATAACTTAAGTTCTGATATCTTAAGTCCTGACTTCAGTATAAGTACTGATTTCCAGTTAAGTACTGATTTATCCTATTAAGTAAGATCTGGAAACTTAAACACAAATCATATTGGCCATGACATCACAAATATATCTAACAATCTCCCCCAACTTATAAATTAACATAATATACAAGTTCAACAGATATTTGATGATGTCAAAAACATTAAGTACAAATGCATGAGAATTTGACTAGATAACTACAACTTACAGTCCTTTCAGCTTTACCATCTTTAACTTCTGATAACAGCTTCAGTCTGTATACACTTCAGAATTTAAGCAGTTGTAGATCTTTGACTTGACTTCAATTTCTGATCTCTTTGATGTCAGGAGTTGTTCTGAGATAGTTCTTCAAAAGACACCTCTCAACATATTCAAGTTCATTGACCATCCTCCTTTTAGCATTTATCAATTCAGCTGTATCTTCACCAGTTTGAAAAATAGCTGCTCTGAGATCATTTATCTTAGCTTTTCTTTTCTCCTGATCTAGTCTGATCATATATGCCTTGTCAGACTCTAAATTGAATTCCATAGCCTTATAACCCAGAAAAGTAGTTATGATCTTAGTAGAGTTTGGCTTCATTTCGACAATATCACCTTTGTTATCTCTGTACTTGGGACAGTATGTGCTATCAGACTTTACAGAATAAAGCTTCTTCTGTCTTTGAATTTGTGACTATAAATAACCTGCAGCACTATCTGTTAATCTGTCTTTCACTTGAAGTAGGAATAAAACATATTCCAGTTCCTCAAAATACTTCAGTGGTATAGCATTCTGCCTGGTATGGTATACCCTTCCATCTGTTATAAAATATAACAAGATATGTTCTTTCAAAAAGGTATGGTAAACCATATGTACAAATTCAAGTCGATTCAATCTTTCAGGAGTTGCTCCAACACCTGGTACACTTAAGGAAGTTGGATCATTGGTAGTGTTATGTACTCTTCTTTCATCAGAACTACCCAATCCAGATTTATCTCTTGCTTCCTTTCCTGTAACAACTCTTGCTTCAAAAGCACTTGTTGCAGTCTTCAAAGATTGAGTCTGTTTAGCTTTGGTGAATCCTGGTAAGAGTATCTTTGAAGGTTTAACATGAGCAATGTCAGAGGTTTTATTTTCCTTATCTTCTGATATCAAGTCAACTTGAGCTATGTCAGAGGTTGCTTGCTTCACTATCATATCAGAACTTACTACATCTTGACTCTGAACAACATGAGCCATGTCAGTGGTTGTTTGAAAAATCTTCTTTGAAATCAGAGTAAGACTAGCATCTTCTTCAATATCAGTTATTTCTTAATCCATGACTGGCATATAAACCTTTACAGGTTCATCAACTTTTTCTTTGCCCTTGGACCTTGGATTAATTTCCACTTGTGATTTGGCTTTGGTTGCCTCAGAATTTGTTCTTTCCTTTATTACAATACCCTTAGGCTTTGGAAATTTCTTTTCAACAACAGAAGCTTTAGATTTTCTCTTGACACCTTCTGCTTTGAGTCTAGCTTCTTCTTCCTTTAGACTCTCAAAGTCCATTCCTGGATTTTCTTTAAGAAATAATTGCTTTGAAATTTCTTCATCAAGTTCCAGATGTTCACCAGAACTTATCATTTTACCAGTATCAGAACTTATTCTTCTCCCAGTATCAGAACTTGTTCCTTGACTTGTAATTCTAGCTTTACTTGATGAAAATCCTTTGCCTTGACCTTGACCTCTACCCTTATCAGAGTTTCCCTGGTCATCATTTCCATCATCCTTTCCCTTCAGTGTCTGAATAGATTTGCATTTGGACTTAATCACTTTCTCCCCCTTTTTGGCATCAGCAGGTAAAAGAAGAGAGACAAGAAATTCCACTGAGGATTCGATCTCATTGAGTTGAGTTTGCTGAGAAGCTTGATTCTTTAAAATTTCATCAATCTAAGTTTGTTGCTTCTCCTAAGTTTTCTTAATGTAGGCAATTCTGTCAAAGGATGGCTTGAAAAATCTGTTCTTTTCAAGTTTCACATTCATATCTTGTTGGATCAAGGTTTCTTGAATTTTATTCACCTTGGCATGAGTTGTTGAGTGTTGACCCTGAAGGTGCCTAGTACTCAATGCAGTAACTCTCAGCTGTGCCTTGAAATCATCATTTAACAGCATTTCATCAGCTTTTGCCAGATGCTCAGCAAGAATCTTTTCAGAAGGAACAAAACTAACTGAGTTCCATTCTTTAGTCCACTCCTTTCCTCTAGGAGTTTCACTCTAAGGTACTGGTGCTTCTTTAACAAACATCTTGATTAGATCAGATTTATTAACTGTTTGTTGAGGTGCATGTCCTGATGGACCAGCTACATCAGCATTTAGATTGGTATCAGCTTCACCAGTAGTTTCCTCATTGACAGCATCAGAACTTGCAGATCCTGCAGTATCAGCATCTTCTGATATAATAGCAGTATGTGAGGCTATAGAGGCTTCAACATCATCCTCTAAATTCTGATCTGCAGCCAGGTTCTGATCAACATCCAAAATTGGTGTTGTTGGTAGAGTGAGTTGAATTGGTGGAGCTTCCAAGTACAAAACCTCAGGCACAATCAAGTTATGAATATCAATTTCAGCACTTGTACCTGGGTTTGCAGTATGTACTTGTTCAATTATAGGTGACATAGGAGGTGTAGGTACTTTGTCTTGAGCAGTTTCTGGTGGTGCAGAAGGAAGTAATTCAATAACAATTGGTTATGTTGGGATCAGAGATTCCTGATCCCCTTCCTTAGTTGCTTCCACATCTTCTGAATCTGACTCAACTATGTCCCTGTGAGCTCTCTGTTTCTTTAATTTCTTCAAAGGTGGAGACACTGTAGGAGCTTTATCATCAGAGGTTAACTTTCTAAGCCTTTTGAGGGGCCTAGAACTCCCAGTTACAATATCTTTCTGAGAAGAAACCTTCTCAGCTTCTACAATAACAGTTCTGATGATTGAACCTGTTTCTCAATTGTTTCCTCAAATCAACAGAATTTAATCAAAACATTCATCACAAAATAAAATTAAAAGTCGATGAAGTAAAGATTAATAAATTGCAATTAAACATACACAATCACATAATTTGAGAAACAAAGAACAAATCTTGTAATTAAAGAAAATTTCATTGATATATCAGATCATTACATTCCATGAAATTTATCAATTACATGCAAAAATTACAAGATAGTCCTATTCTACGAATCTTAACATCAACAGCCTTAGTCCTAGTCTAAGAAGACCTAACGACTACTTCTTCTGCTGCTGACGAAGAGCACTGCAAGACGGATGATCCGTTCTTGCTAACGAAGATAGTACTCCATTGATAGGAACAAGAGTTCTGTGTGAACCTCTCGTGGAACTGAGTTCCAAAGCTCTTCAGGAATGGCGGTGACATGCCACTCCTGTTGCCATTCATCACAACTCAACTCGATGTTAAAGGTTTCATAGTTCAGGAACAAGTTGAAACAAACCATTTTTGTTGATGAGAATAAAAAAATGAGTTTGTGAGAAAATGAAAGATGTATTGGCTGAAATGAATAGGCGTTTTAAATAGCCAATAAAATACCAAGGGACGCGAGGACTGGTTAAAATTTACAAGTAAAAATAATGACCCCTCGACTCCCTAGACTGATGTGTAATAATAACAGTCAGTAAAAGATCTAAAGCCAGAGTTAATGGGCACGAGATATAATAACAATTACTGTACGCATGCAGTTTTTCAAGACATACACGCTAACCCCTAACCCATAATGATTATGACTATTTTATCTCACATAAACCAATATTCTGTAAAAATATTATCGTTCAAATAATGACCAAAAATAAACCAAATAAATAAATACTACCATGTCAGCATCAAAACTTGATTATTATCAGAATTTAAAAGTCATCAGAATATGGCTCCTTAACTCGAAAAGTGAATGTTTATTCCTGTAATTCTTCACACAAATACTGATATTGTTTCATCAGAACTTCCATCAGAACTTGTCCTTAGAATTTATGCAACTGACACTTAAACTGTTTATCGAAAATAACATTTATCACCACAGTAATTTTCATCATTCATATGGAGTGTAAGTGTGTGCATTAAGCTAAATATCAGACAAAGAGTAAAGTCTGGTTCACTTCAGTACATCTTAGAAATAAGGCATAACTAAGAACTTGGCTCAAAATCTGTCATTATTCTGAAGTCTACTGTAGAATGAGTTCATGCATGAGTCCACCTCAACTGTTTTGTGCTCATTTTATGCATCTTTTAAAATTCCATTTTACAGTGACTTCTCAGTGTAAGTGAGTCACGACTGTTTATCAGAATTTATGCTGTTATCAGAGTATTTCTCCAATAATCATAGAGTGTGAAAAGTCACCAACAAAATATTTTTTTTGCTTTTCTAATGCATATTACTTAATACCAGCAATGCACTTGGGTCTTCCCTTCCACATTTTTTACTCTAGATCTCAAAGGAGTACCTGATTTTTATTTTTTTCTTTTCTTTTTCTTTTGATAAGTGCGGCTTATCAGCACTTAGTACATCCATCAGATTTACTAACATCAGAACTTAACAGATAAGAAGCACTATTCTAGTTTTTGACTTAGTAATAAGATACACAAAGTAAACTTAACTAAGCTCAATATCAGAATTTGCTTGTGTTAAAAGATTTCCACATAAACAATTACTTCATACATGGGATCTTTAGTATATTAAAGACTACTAGGTCAGAATCTAGCAAAGTTATCCTCATTGGATTGAATAGTCACAAAAACATTCATATCACTATCAGAGTTTAGAAATTCACATCAGTCAACAATCAGCACTTAAGAAAATTTCAATTTAAGCACAGAATACACAAAGATGGTAATATCTGTAAATACTGATCATAAAGTCTGATGTATCAGAACATAAACTAGGCATATTTAGAGAAAGAACCTGAAACCATTCCAAGTTCATTTACCAATCTTGTAAAAGTAGCTTCACACAGTGGTTTTGTGAAGATATCTGCTAGTTGTTGATCTGTTGGAACAAAATGCAATTCCACTGTACCTTCATCCACATGTTCCCTTATGAAGTGGTACCTAATGCTGATGTGCTTTGTCCTTGAGTGTTGAACTGGATTACCTGTCATAGAAATAGCACTTTGATTATCACAGTAAATAGGGATTTTAAAAAATTGTAACCCATAATCCAGTAACTGATTCTTCATTCAAAGAATCTGGGCACAACATCTTTTTGCAGCAATGTATTCTGCTTCTGCAGTTGATGTGGAAATTGACTTCTGTTTCTTGCTAAACCAAGAAACCAATCTGCCTCCAAGAAATTGGCAGCTTCCACTTGTGCTTTTCCTGTCAATTTTGCATCCTGCAAAATCTGCATCTGAGTAACCTATTAGCTTAAAGTCTGATTCTCTAGGATACCACAATCCCAGATCAGCTGTACCCTTAAGGTACTTGAAAATTCTTTTCACAGCTGTTAAGTGAGGTTCTCTTGGATCTGCTTGAAATCTTGCACAAAGACAGGTAGCATACATGATATCAGGTCTACTTGCAGTTAGATAGAGTAGAGAGCCAATCATACCTCTGTAATCAGTAATATCTACTGATTTACCAGTATCCTTATCCAACTTTGTTGCAGTGGCCATAGGAGTGGATGCACTTGAACAATCTTGCATTCCAAACTTTTTTAACAAATTTCTAGTGTACTTAGTTTGACAAATAGAAGTTCCTTCTTCATTCTACTTGACTTGAAGGCCCAAAAAATAGTTAAGTTCTCCCATCATACTCATTTGATATCTTGACTGCATCAGCTTGACAAACTTCTTACAAAGTTTGTCATTTGTAGAACCAAAAATGATATCATCAACATATATTTGCACCAAAAGCAAGTCCTTTCCATGGTTGAGGTAGAACAGTGTTTTGTCAATAGTCCCTCTGTTAAATTCACTTTCCAGAAGAAACTGAGGTAAAGTCTCATACCATGCTCTTGGAGCTTGCTTAAGGCCATAAAGTGCTTTATCAAGCATATAGACATGATTGGGAAATTTGGGATCTACAAAGCCTGGAGGTTGTTCAACATATACCTCTTCTTCCAATTCTCCATTGAGAAAAACACTTTTCAAATCCATTTGAAAGACTTTAAACTTCTTGTGAGCAGCATTAGCCAAAAATATCCTTATGGCTTCCAATCTAGCAACTGGTGCAAATGTTTCATCATAATCAATTCCCTCCTTTTGAGAGTATCCTGTTGCAACCATCCTTGCTTTATTCCTTGTAATTATGCCATCACTGTTAATTTTGTTTCTGAACACCCACTTTGTACCAACTACAGACGTGTTCTTTGATCTTGGCACTAGGGTCCAGACTTTATTTCTTTCAAATTTATTTAACTCTTCCTGCATTGCTTGCACCCAATCCGCATCTTGAAGAGCTTCTTCCACTTTCTTTGGTTTAGTCTGAGATAGAAAAGAACGATAGAGACATTCATTTGATGTAGCTGTTCTAGTTCTGACACCTGCATCAGGATATCCAATAATTAAGTCAGGTGTATGTGCTTTAGTCCACTTCATCAGCTTTTAGATCAAATTTGGATAATTGTTCGGGAAGAGTCTTAATACATGAAAATACTTCAGATTTGGCTTCTTTTTCTTCACCATCTCATATGGTGTCTTTCCATGCTTGTTAATGAGTGTTGCATTCTGAGTAAAACAAGCAGTCTGCATAGCTTCAGCCCAAAAGTAGGTTGGCAACTTTGTTTCATCAAGCATAGTTCGTGCAGGTTCAATAAGAGTTCTATTCTTTCTTTCAACAACTCCATTTTGCTGTGGAGTTCCAGGAGCAGAAAATTCCTGCTTTATTCCATGGTCTTTGCAGAACTCTTCCATGATCAAATTCTTGAACTCAGTACCATTATCACTTCTTATGGTCTTCATAGAATCTTTGACCAATTTATCCAGTTGCTTGACATGATCAATCAAGATAGATGCAATTTCACTTTTTGTGTGCAAGAAATACACCCATGTGTATCTGGTGAACTCATCCACTATGACCATAGAATATTTCTTCTTTGCAATATACATGACATTCACTGGACCAAATAGATCAACATGTAGTAGGTGATAAGGCTCAAGAATTGATGATTCAGTCTTGCTCTTGAATGAAGATTTTCTTTGTTTTGCCTTCTGACAAGAATCACAAAGGCCATTAGGAGCAAATACTGATTTTGGCAGTCCTCTCACAAGATCTTTCTTGACTAGTTCATTTATATTGTTAAAATTTAAATGAGAGAGTTTCTTGTGCCAATCCCAGCTTTCTTCAATTGATCCTCTACTCAACAGACAGATTGCAGAACCATCAGTACTTGTTGAAAGCTTGGCTTCATAAATGTTACCATGCCTGTATCCCTTCAGAACAACTTTTCCTGTAGATTTGTTTACAACTTCACAGTGTTCTTCGAAGAAATCCACATGATAACCTCTGTCACAGATTTGACTAACACTCAGCAGATTGTGTTTAATTCCTGAGACCAGAGCTACTTTTTCAATGATGACATTCCCAAGATTGATATTTCCATATCCAAGAGTTTTTCCCATATTGCCATCTCCATAAGAAACACCTGGGCCAGCTTTCTTCATAAAGTCTAATAGCAGGGCTTTATTTCCAGTCATATGTCCTGAACATCCACTGTCCAGAACTAGGATGTTCTTCCTGTTGCCCTGCAATCACAAAGACCACTAATGATTAGTTTTAAGGACCCAGACTTGCTTGGATCCTTTGGCCTTATCAAGTTTGTTAACATTTGCAGCGGATTTAGTATCAGAGTTTATGTTAACAGTTTTCTTATCAGAATTTGCAATATCAGACTTTGCATCAGAACTTACACTAGAAGGAATAATGCTAACTTTCTTTACAGAAGGTTTTATTTGATAATAATCATAGTACAAACTATGATATTTCTTATAAGTATAAATGGAATGCCATAAATTAACACAATGAAAACAAGGATTTTGTGGCTTATATCTAACAGACTAACTCTTAACTCCTGACTTTCAGGGTAATGAGTTTATGTTCTAATTATTCCTGCAAAAAGAAGCCAGATGGTTAGAGTTTCCATAGTTATGACATGTTTTTCTAGGAGCATTAGGAACAGGCTTATAATTGTTACTTTTGTTCACACCTTCCTTTCCATTCCTATTTTTCCTAGGTGGCTTTACCTTGTTTACATTTTTAACCTGTTTCAGCTTATGCTTAAGCTGCTTCTTAGTCATTAAGCCTATGTTAACTTCAGTTGGCTTATCCTGTTTAGGTTTGTCAGAAGTTAATTTCTCCTTAACTTCTGATTTTTCAATATCAGACTTTGCAGTTATAAACTTAACAGGATTTAACTTTGGTTTTTGTTTAACAACTATAGGCTCAGTTTCTACAGTTCCCTTACTGTTCTTATCATCTCCATAACCTAAGCCCTATTTCCAGTTTCCATTACTAAGAATATCCTGAATTGCTTTACCAGAGTTAGTCCAAGTCCTGATAATCTCTCTTTCCTTTTCTAACTCGGTTTTTAGAGATTCATTCATTTTTAGCACTTCATCCCTAACATAAAAGGCATCATCTCTATCTTTCTGAGTTTGATGGAACATGACTAACTCCTTTTCTAAATAATCATTCCTCTTTTTATAAGCAAGATTTTCAGAAGTTAATCTTTCACATGTTAAAGTTTGATCTTTATAACTATTGAACATGGTTTTAAGATATCTTCTCAACTCAGTAATATCATCAGTATGAAAGGCATAAGTTGTTGGAGGTACCTTTAAGTCAGCAGTATCAGAACTGCTATCAGCATTTACCATCAAGGCATAGTTTTCCTCATCCTCAGAATCTGAAGCATCTGATCATCTTTTCTTCTTTGTGACAAGAGCCTAGCCTTTGTCAGTCTTCCTTTTCTGCAATCAGGAGATATGTGGCCTTTCTCACCACAGTTGTAGCATTTAACATTTGAGTAATCTCCTCTGTCAGACTTTCCTCCTTTGCCTTTAGATTTTCTGAAACCTTTCTTATCTGAACTTGCACCTTTCCTGGAAAACTTCTTTCTTCTCCTGAATTTCTTGTATGCAATCTTTGTGATTCCTTTCACCATAAGAGCACACAGCTTCATCATCTCTTCATCAGGGTCCATCTCTGGTATACTTTCAGTTTCTGAGTCATCATCACTATCAGAACTTGATGACTCAGTATCAGACTTTGTGATGAGAGCCTTTCCCTTGCCTTTCTTTGAGGCAACTACTTTGGGACTTTCCTTCTCAGCCACAAAGGCAACTGTCCTTGACTTTCTTCCATTCCTCTTGCTTCTTTGTTCCATCTCAAGTTCATGAGTCTTGAGCATCCCATAAATTTCATCAAGAGTTGTTTCATCAAGATTATAGTTGTCTCTTATAATTGTGGCCTTCAAATCCCATCTTTCAGGAAGAGCTAATAGGAATTTAAGATTTGAATCTTCAATATCATACTCCTTGTCAACTAGTGACAAATCATTCAAGAGTTTGACAAATCTGTCATATAAATCAGTTAATGACTCATCATGCTTTGAGTCAAAGTGCTCATACTCTTGAGTGAGTATAGTCTTCCTGTTCTTCTTGATTGAATCAGTTCCCTGATACCTTATTTCCAAAGCATCCCATAACTCTTTTGCAGTCTTGCATTGAATTACCCTGTTTGACATGACATTATCAATGGCACTATGCAGCAAGTGTCTTACCTTTGCATCCTTTGCAATCAATGAGATATCTTCAGCAGTGTAATCACTTTTCTCCTTTGGTACAGACTTTGCTGGCTAACCTGCAACTTTCACAGAGAGTTTGGTTGGCATATGTGGTCCTTCATTAATCCTGTCGAGATATTATGGATCTGTAGCTTCCAGAAACATAACCATCTTCACTATCAATATGTAATACTCAGAAGGTTTCAACATGGGAACTCTTATAGTCTCATATCGACTATGGGTTATGGTTTTTGGAGGTTCTTCAGTTTTAGTGGGCTTGGTTGGAGTTTCTGTTTCAGACATGATTGTTTTTCGATCTTAAACTGTATGTGTGTTAACAGATCTGCTCTGATACCACTTGTTAGGTCACACACACTGTAGAAGGGGGTTGAATACAGTGTTTATTACAATCAAATCGAATATAAGAACTCAAGTAACAAAACATATATTTTATTCAACACAATAAACTCTGTTATAAAGAACTATTCTCTCTCAGTAATGAACAAATTATCACGAGAGCTGCTAGGGTTATATTGAATAATAACTTCCATTAAGATAACAAATTTAGTGTAAACCCTATGCATGTGTTTATATACTACACAGTTACAAGATATTGTTCTAATTGATATGGAATATAATTCTGCTTCCTAAAATATATCAAATAGTTATCTTTTCTTCCAAGTATTCTATTCTTCATAGAATTCTTTCTTCATGCATATTTCTTTCTGTCTTAGTCTCGATCTTCTTTCCTTTCAATCAGCCGCCTGCCTTATCTGAAAGTCTCCTTAAGTCTTGATATTATCTCCTGATAAATATCTTTTGATATATTAAGTTTTGATAACTTAAGTTCTGATATCTCAAGTCCTGACTTTAGTATAAGTACTGATTTCCAGTTAAGTACTGATTTGTCCTGTTAAGTAAGATCTGAAAACTTAAACACAAATCATATTAGCCATGACATCACAAATATATCTAATAAAAGTATCATTCACAGACTCATGGGATGGTCATTGATGGTTCAGCAAGGAAGACCGAGGTAGAGCCACTAGCTAAAGGAGTTAATTTATTGGACGAGAACATCGAGGTTCATGCAGATGAGACGTGAAGTTTTATATCAGACTCCATGGTTATTTGTTTTTGGTGTTATTAAAGATGGTTTTTGTTCAGGCGAGATACATGCTTTTGATGTTTCCTTTAATCAGTGGCACAAAATAGACGCTGAAGTCCTTTAAGCAAGGTTCATGTTTTCTGTTGCAAGTATTCTGGATGATATTTATGTTATTGGAGGTTGTTCTAGCTTGAACAACTTTGGTAAAATGGACAGAAGCTCCTACAAGACCCACAAAGGACTAGTGATATTTAGTCTCTTAACAAAATCATGGCGCAAAGCTGCATCTATAAAGTATGCGAGATAAACACCTATTTATGTTATTTAGCATAACAATTCTAATATTATGAATTAAATATTTTGCTACTATTCCAACTCTGCTCCCAAACTGTAGGCATTTGGATCTCAGTAGGTGTATTGTAAAAAGAAGCTGGAACTAGATCCAGCAAAGATCAATGTTAATGGAGGTGCAATGGCTCTGGGACATCCTTTGGGATTAATAGGTATGTGTTTCAAATATACGGGTTACTTTTAAACTCTATATGTTTGGATCTTCATCTGCTTCAAAAATATATTGGAATTTGAGGCACCCCTGAATCTGGGGTCAGGAATCTCGGAGGCCACGCCATCTAAACTATTACAGCCACATAACTCACACTACAATATATAAATACTCACGCTTCACGACCCCACACACACACACACTTACAGGTTATTGTCTTGGAAATGAAGCATTCATAACTAGAGTAATTCAACCATCAAGTGATAATTATTACAACCCAAAAGTGATTAAGTCTTACCGGGGAGTAACCTTTAAGTAAGGCTAGTCCGACGAACAAATATACGTTTCTTGTTTATTACCTTACATAAGTCATACTTATAAATAACCCGAACTAAAAACAACTGAAAACTAATCCAGCTTATTCGGACTACCTGCGGTACAGCACCAAACAATCTACGGAACAGTTGGCCATTTCCTACCCGTTTCCTGGCTGTGATTCTCTTGGCAGGCATCTTGATTCACTGTTGTGTTATGTCAATTTAAGAAAACAAGTGTGAGCTATAATGCCCAGCATAATAATGTATAGTATGAAAATGACTGTATGATCTTACGTAAAAAATCATATATGATAATTATGTTTTATTCGAAAATAGTTTTCCTTGGTGATACACACCTTCTTATGAAAACAATTCTTTAGGGGATTTTATTATCCTGCAAATACCTTAATAGTAAACCCAGCACCTAGGCTTGGGTTACGGTATTGCATCACAATTCCAATTGGAAGAATTTGGACACTCGTTGGAGCCACCGTATACGATGATCAGTCGTAATACGATAATAGTAACCTTTTTTACTAGTAAAAGGACGACACCTTCGTATCCCGGTTATCACCCTTGCCGCATTCGGGCTACGTGTCCCATTTTTGGGTATACACATACTTCACAAGTTTTTGAGTACACAGAGTACCAGAGTCTACCCCTCCCTTGTCCTTTAAAAAGAATTCTATCAATCTCGAGAACTCGAACCACATCAAAGTTCCCCAAGTATTTTTCTTGTTGATAGAAAAAGTTTATCTTACTAAGATATAATTGTATATATGTATATACGTACTTTCGAGATTTTCGGAGGAAGTACCAAGGATGTGAGTTGACCGTTGTCAACAGATAATTGGGGGAAAAGTTTCTCCTTGAAACTATATTCAAAATATTAAATAAGTCGGGATAATATTTTCCAACGATCTGAAATTTTCGAATGATTTTCCGAAGTCAGAAAGTATATTTTAAATCAGGATCTATGATTTTTAAATCAATAATAAACCCTTTCATGAATAATAAATAATTACACGATAATCGATAAATAATTAAACCTCGAATAAGTTTACTCTCTAAAAGAATATTTAAAATAATATTCCTCAACTAGTTTCTGTCTACGTAGTTAATAATCTTTAATGTTTAATCAGATTTGAAATAAATAATCGTTGGAGTATACTACTCCCATAATAAAGGATTAGGTATATAGTATTTATTATTCGAACCATAAAATATAGTTGAGGGAATATGATCATTGGGAAATCGTTTTAACAAAAGTTCGAAGTATTTTAATGTTTCGTAAGTGGACGTTAAGTCCCTTCAAAACGTACTATTATGGACTTGTAATCATCCTATAATATAACCGGAATGATTCCCGGGTTTTCATCTTAAAATCCCGACCGACTCTCGGTCTTATAATCATATGTCACACTTAAAGCGGAAATTAAATATTTTACAATATATCCTTATCGTACAACATCGCTACATTATGCGAAAAATTCAATTACTACGTATCATGGAAAGCATGGTATTTATGCAATGATAGTAAAACAATCCTTTCACAACACAACACTAAAATGGAGTTGGGTTCAGTAAACTTGCCTGGGTATTTCGAGGTGGAGGATGCTCTATGTTCCGCTCGGAAATCTATAATCATAAACACAATTCATTAGGTCCCGTTCTAATTTATGGCGACTCGCACTCATGCGCTACTTATTATTCACCCTCTCAATTTGTACTACCCTTATTATTTCTTTAAGTCCTTATTCACATCATGGTCGCTTCATTTTTCTAAGTACCTAAGGTTCATTTTCATTATCGTCGCCGGCTCCGCTTATGGATTCTACGGTTTCTAATCGCGCGGTCTCGGCTCTGATTTTTTTATAAAATTAAAAAATAATTATTTTCATCTGAAATTTTTATGGAAGTTAGGAAACTCAATATATTACTCTCTGTAAAAATTTCATGATTTATGAACACTTTTAAGTCGATCCTTTATATTTTCAAAGTTCATAATTCGTAGAAGTTTTTGTCGCGTAAATCACTTTTAGTAAAACGGCCATAACTTTTGATTCGTAAATTGGAATCAATAGATTCAAGCGCCTAAACGATCCTTATAACATTTTATATCATAATCAAGGGTTATTTTTAAAGAAACTATAGTTTACATCTTCGGGAATTTCGGTAAAAACTTAAAGTTACGATTTGTTCGTTTTAACGGAACTACGTTTACGAGGAGTTTCGTTTACGTCCTAAATCTTTATACAACCACCAACAATCATCATATCATCATCAACACACAAAATACTCACAAGGACATCATGTTCTTGAGGTAACAACAATCAACCTTAAATCTACTTAGCCAAACATCAAGATTTCAACAACAACACCTCTAAAACTAGGTTTACAACTACATACTAAATGGATCTTGAAATTGAATCTTAAATAAAGTTGGGTCAAAGATTTTTACCTTTCTTAAAATCTTGATATGTGTTCTTGAGGATGGTGGAGTTTTGGAAGTGCTTGGTATGATTTTTGGAACCTAAAACCACCATTGAAATCAAGAAACCAAAGAAGAGTTACTATTCATACTATCACTAGTAACTTTCTTGATTTTATTTCACCCATCAAACCTTGATAAAAAGAGATCAAAGAATTTTCTTACCTTAGTTTGCTTGTTAGAAAGCTTGAGAATTAATGGGATGATTTTACCATGGCTAGAACTTGAGATTCGAATTTGAGTTTCTCCCTTTTTTCTTGAAATAGCCGAATGGGAGAATGAAAGAGGGGGTTTATGCTTGCTTCCTTGGGTGCTTCTAGGAAATGGGATGGTGATATTTTTCTATTTATTGTTATTCTTTCTAGTATAGAATCCTAGGTTTATTCCTTGTTGCAAATCTTGGGGACAAATCCAAGTAGCTTGCTAGTTTACAAGCTAAATTATATGTGCTAGCTTCCTTAGCACACTATTTAGCTAGCTCGCTTGATTATCCTATGTTTAGCCTACTATTTGATAAAGTAACCATGGTTACTTTCTTACCATGGTTAGTTAGTGCGTTACATTTATTTAATCGTTTACGCGTTCGCTCGGTCACTTAAGCGTTTTCGTAATACTTACTCGTAAATGGTTCGCGACATAATTCCTTTCGTATTTATTCCTTATATTTTAAATTATCGTACTTGGATATAAATCCGTAGGGTTTTAATCTTGTAATTAAATTTTGATTCCCGTTATCCTCGATAAGTCATAAATACGGACGTTTTTCAAAGTTCGTTTTCTTCAAAAACTAATAGCTTTTACATACACTCATTTGGTACGTATAATCATAATATCAACTCTGAAACTCATTTTCTTATGCACTACATAGTATGGGCTCAAAAGTTTTTCCCGTTCGTCAGGGTTACTATTCATTAAATATTTTACAAGGTCTCAAAAATTTGAGTTATTACAGTCTTCCCCTCTAACAAGGATTCCGTCCCGGAATCAATTAGTAAATAAGTGGGGATATCTATTCCTCATTGCGTCTTCAAGTTCCCAAGTTGACTCCTCGACATTTTGATTCCTTCATAGGATTCTAACCAGCTTTACAGTCTTGTTTCTCAACACTTGTTCTTTTTGGTCCATTATCCTTACTGGCTGCTCGATGTAGGTCAGGTCTGGTTGTAAATCTACCTGCTCGTATTCTATTACATGTCGTGCATCTACATGGTGCTTCCTTAATATGGACACGTGGAACACGTTGTGCACTTGTTGCAGAATAGGAGGCAAGGCGAGCTCGTAAGCTAGAGGTCCTATTCTCTTTAAAATTTCAAAGGGTCTTATGAACCTGGGACTCAGCTTCCCTTTCTTCCCAAATCTCATCACTCCTTTCCACGGAGATACCTTTAATAGCATAGAATCTCCTACTTCATATTCCCTATCCTTCCTGGTCTGGTCGGCGTACTTCTTTTATCTTTCCTGGGCTGCTACCAGTCTTTTCCTGATGAGTCCTACCATTTTCCAGGTCTGTTGGACTAACTCTGGTCCTAATATCTTGTGTTCTCCAACTTCATCCCAACATAGGGGAGAGCGACTCTCCATCCATAAAGAGCTTCATACGCATGCATTCCTATGCTAGCGTGATAGCTATTGTTGTAATCGAATTCAAACAGGGGAAAGTGGTCATCCCAATTTCCTTTGAAATCAATGGCACATACTCGTAGCATATCTTCTAGGGTCTGAATAGTCCTTTCGCTTTGTCCATCAGTCTGGGGGTGGTAAGAGGCACTTATGTTTAGTCTGGTGCCTACGCATTCCTGGAAGCTTCTCCAAAATCGACAAATTAAACCTTGGGTCTCTATCTGACACTATTGCTACAAGAACGTCGTGTCTCACTACAATTTCCTTCAAGTAAATGTCCACCAACTTGTCTACGGTGTACTTTTCAATGATTGGTAGGAAGTGTGCGAACTTGGTCAATCTATCTATGATAACCCATATGGCATCGTGATTGGTCTCCGTCCTTGGTAGGCCTGTCACAAAATCCATGGCTATATGCTCCAATTTCCATTCCGGAATTTCCAGGGGCCGTAATAGTCCACTAGGTCGCTGATGTTCAGCCTTCACTCTCTGGCATGTCAAGCACTTGCTGACCCACTCTACTACTTCTATCTTCATGTTAGGCCACTAATAATATTCCTTAAGGTCACGGTACATCTTCGTACTTCCTGGATGGATTGAATATCTGGAGCTGTGCCCTTCGTGCAGCAACTCATCCTTTAACTCTTGCACATTTGGAATCCAAATTCGGGACGCATACCTCATGATCCCTTTATCGTCCTTCTCGCATCTCACTTCTTCACCGGTCAATGTTCCTCTTTCTTCACTCATCTTCTTTTCCTGACATACTCGTATCTTTTCAGTCAGCTCCGGTACTAGCTTAATCTCAGATAATCCTTCTGTTCTCTTACCGGTCATTCTCACGTCAATTTCCATCTTCTCGAATTCTTTAATTAGCTCCTCCGATGTCATTATCATCTTGAGTCTTTCCTTCCTACTAAGGGCGTCAGCCACCACATTGGCTTTACCCGGGTGATATAAAATTTCACAGTCATAGTCTTTTATCAACTCTAACCATCTCCTCTATCTCATGTTCAGTTCTTTCTGAGTGAAAATATTTTTGAGGCTTTTATGATCAGTGTAGATCTCGCATTTCTCACCGTATAGGTAGTGTCTCCAAATTTTTAGGGCAAACACTATGGCTGCTAATTCTAGATCAATGCATCGGGTATCTGCTCTCATACTCCTTCAATTGTCGAGAGGCATATGCTATAACTTTGCCGTGCTGCATCAGTACACATCCTAATCCTTTAAGCGATGCGTTGTTGTATATCACAAACTCTCCCTTTCCATCGGGAAGAGCGAGCACTGGTGCTGACACCAGCTTTATTTTCAGCTCTTGAAAACTCTCCTCACATTTCTCTATCCATACAAACTTGTCTGTCTTCCGGGTAAGTCTAGTCAGTGGACCGGCTATCTTAGAAAAATCTTGCACGAATCTTCGGTAATATCCTGCTAAACCCACAAAACTCCTAACCTCTGTTGCGGTAGTTGGTCTTTCCCAATTGGATACCGCCTTTATTTTGGCAGGGTCAACTAAAACTCCTTTGCTACTCACCACATGTCCTAGAAACTGAACTTCTCTTAACCAAAACTTGCATTTCGAGAACTTGGCATACAATTTCTCATTCCTTAAGATTTCTAAGACTATCCTCAAATATTCTGCATGTTCTTGCTCTGTCTTTGAGTAGATCAGAATATCATTTATAAAAACTATCACACATATATCCAAGTACTTTTTGAACACTCTGTTCATCAAATCCATAAAGGCTGCGGGTGCATTGGTTAACCCAAACAACATGACTAAGAATTCATAGTGCCCATACCTAGTGCGAAAAACAGTCTTCAGTATATCTTCCAGTTTGATTTTCAACTGGTGATATCCTGTTCTAAAATCTATTTTGGAAAAATGTACAACTCCCTTGAGTTGGTCAAATAGGTCATCAATCCTGGGGAGAGGGTACCTATTCTTAATAGTCAGCTTATGCAGCTCTCGATAGTCTATGCATAATCTCATACTACCGTCCTTTTTCTTTACAAACAGTACTGGCGCTCACCATGGCGACACACTGGGTCTTATCATTCCATTATCTAATAACTCTTGCAGTTGAGAAGCTAGTTCCTTCATCTAAACTGGGGCTAGCCTATATGGGGTCTTGGATACTGGTGCCGTTCCTGGTGCTAATTCTATAGCGAATTCTATTTCCCTGTTAGGTGGCAATCCTGGTAAGTTTTCTGGAAACACATCCTCAAATTCATTTACTACGGGTATGTCCTGTATATTAGGGACTTCCTTCTTGGTATCTACCACATAAGCCAAATAGGCCTCGTTACCCTTTCTTAACAACCTTTTTTTCTATAGCATGGTCAGAAATTTCTGGTTCTGTCGTTGACCTATAAACACTACTTCTTTTTCAATTTGCACTCTAATCTTTACCCTCTTCCGTTCACAATATATTTGCGCTCCGTTACTGGATAACCAATCCATTCCTAGGATTACATCGAATTCTCCTAACGCAAATGGAATTAGGTCAACCTCGAAGACCTTCCCTTCCAATTTCAACTTGCACTTAGGGTGTACTTGATTTACAGGAATTATTTCTTTGTTTGCTATTTCCACTTGTAATATCTCACGTAAGGGTATGGCATTAAGTTTTAACTTTTTAGCAAAATCTTGATATATAAATGACTTGGTTGCTCCAGAATCAAATAGGACATTTGCATGTTCGGAATTTAACAAAAGGGTACCTGCTATCACATTAGTGTTTCGGACAACATCCTGAATAGTAATGTTGAAGGTCTTAGCAGCTGGGGGTCGGTTGGATGCAGCTCTGCTCATCCCTGAGGCTGGGGGCTTCAATGTCGGGCAATCCTTTCTCATATGCCTTACCTTTCCATATTGGAAACACGTTACATTGGGTCGGGTGCAGTTTTTGGCAAGGTGTCCGACTTGGTCACACCTGTAATATTTTAGAGGGGCTCTTGCCTAGGTACACACTCCAAGATGTCTTCTCTTTCAGGTTTGACACTCCGGTATTGGGGCGCGGGGTTGGCTATGAAATGTAGCCCTAGATTGTCCGCCACCCTAGCCAACACACTCACTCGGGGCCTCGTGCAGGTTGGGACACTGCTCCCCTGACGAACCTGCTTGGAAGGCTCCTGTTCCCGGTTTCTATCCCTTGGCTTCCTATCTTCCTCTTCCTATTTTCCTTTTCCTTCACACTCTGCTCACTGCCAGCTTCAACAATCGAGGCTTTCTGCACTAAGGTGGCATAATCTGTCAGCTCTAACACCGCCACTCGGTTTTGGATCCACTATTTCAGACCAAGCTGAAACCTTCGCGCTTTCTTCTCTTCGGTATTCACAAACTCAGGCACAAATCTCGACAACTCAGTAAATTTGGCCTCATATTCTGCTACAGTCATCTTATCTTGTTTCAACTCCAGAAACGTAATCTCCATCCGGGTCTCCATAAACCTAGGGAAATGCTTGTCTAAGAAAAGTCGGGTAAATCTATCCCATGGGATCACAGCATCAGTCTCTAGGTTTTGTTTGGACTTCCACCAGTAGTTAGCTTCTCCTTTGTGTCGTTCCTCAACACCTAGTATCTTGAAGGACTTTTTTATCTCTTTTGAGCCAGGCCCGTGCTTCAACGGGGTCGGCAGATCCTAGAAACTCTAGAGGTTTGAGAGATTTGAAGGCCCTAAAGGCAGTGGCTACAGTCTATTGGGCAGCATGCGGCTGTGGTCGAATAGGCTGTTGGTTCAGATTTGCTCTTAACAATTCCATAAATTCATTCATGGGGTTCCCTCCATGATGGGTATCCTCAGCCTCTTCTTCTGCATAATCTTCTTCATCATATTCATTATAGTCTAGGTCCTCTTCATTGTCTTCATTCACTACAGGGTCAGGTTCATTCCGTTGTTGGTTAACAGATTATGCGGGTTGTGCCCTGGTTCCTCTTCTACGGGGTGGCATTGTTCTGATAATAAAAATTTGTCAACATAGTTGTATTTATAATAGTTGGATTAATTTATTCATATGAAAGCATGTCGCTCATTATCTAGCATGTTTCCCTTTTTTTAAGTGCAATAATATGGACATCCATTTCTTAATAACTGCATAGATATATATTTCATAAGGTCTCCCACTTATATCTTGGGGGACAAAACAACTAGCTAAGTTCATACATGCCTGATTACAATACATTACTATTTGTCCTGAATACTGAAATAAAAATACATAAGTCGTGTACCCTAAAGGGCTAGGAACGCTATCTACTACTCGATATCCTATCAAAATTGGTGACAAGTCACCCAGCCTTCTTCAAGGTCCATATCTAGTCACTAGTCCCCCAGTCACTGTCACTGCGCGTGAGGTCACGCACCCTCCTCATCGCCCCTGCCAATATCAACTCTGCATCAACTACCGGGATTTATCCTCCGATCGCTGTCATCCTCATCTGAACCCTGGTACGGAGCTCGATCCCATCGATCTCTCTATGGGCTATGGCTGGGGAAGCAGCTCTGAAATCCCCTGGGTATCCTAGTCTGATGGCTCTCTCAGCTGTCAAGGCCTAGTGTAACTCTGCAATGCGAGCAGATGCCGCAGTAATCCCAGCGTTAAGCTGAGCCACCATCCAGTCATGTACAGCTACATGTATGGTCGCCGGGGGTGGTAGAGGTGAATCTGGGTCGCTAGAGGATATGTCGTAAGCCTCGTAGGCCTGCGCATATATCCCATCCTCGTCATCATCATCAGTATAGGGCATAGGGCTCTGAATCCCTGGAGGTGGGGTAGGAGAACGAATAGTCGGGTGAGAGTACATCTCTACATCCCTCCAGCCTACGCCATCTCCCTGGGTCATCTCAACGCCATTAGCTATGGGGACAGGAAGGTCAGTCTCCTCCTCTGGGACATCCTCAGTAAGGTCATCATCTGAATCATCAATGGGTGGGTTCTCTGGCTCGGGATTAGGGTCACGCTCAGGAAGCATAACATCGTCAACAGGGTCAACCTCTCTCATAGGCTCCACTGGTACCTGACACTATAGGCAAGGTGTTACTAACTTAGAGTCAGAATTCCCTTGAGGATAAAACTGTCAAGACTACCCGTGTAGCCCGACGACAAACTCGACTTGAGTTCTAATTGATTATTTTATTATTCCTATGTCTACATATTTTATATCTTATCATTTCCAAGATTTGATAACCTAAGGCTCTGATACCATTTCTGTGACGCCCCGAAATCCGGGGTCAGGAATCTCGGAGGCCACGCCATCTAAACTACTACAACCACATAACTCACACTAAAATATATAAATACTCACACTTCATGACCCCACACCTATCACACACACACACACTTAAAGGTTATTGTCTTGGAAATGAACCATTCATAACTAGAGTAATTCAACCATCAAGTGATAATTATTACAACCCAAAAGTGATTAAGTCTTACCGGGGAGTAACCTTTAAGTAAGGCTAGTCCGTCGATCAAATATACGTTTCTTGTTTATTACCTTACATAAGTCATACTTATAAATAAGCCGAACTAAAAACAACTGAAAACTAATCCAGCTTATTCGGACTACCTGCGGTACAGCACCAAACAATCTACGGAACAGCTGGCCATTTCCTACCCGTTTCCTGGCTGTGGTTCTCATGGCAGGCATCTTGATTCACTGTTGTGTTGTGTCAATTTAAGAAAACAAGTGTGAGCTATAATGCCCAGCATAATAATGTACAGTATAAAAATGACTGTATGATAACTTACGTAAAACATCATATATGATAATTATGTTTTATTCAAAAATAGTTTTCCTTGGTGATACACACCTTCTTATGAAAACAATTCTTAAGAGGATTTTATTATCCTGCGAATACCTTAATAGTAAACCCAGCAGCTAGGCTTGGGTTACGGTATTGCATCACAATTCCAATTGAAAGAATTTGGACACTCGTTGGAGCCACCGTATATGATGTTCAGTCGTAATACGATAATAGTAAGCTTTTCTACTAGTAGAAGGACGACACCTTTGTATCCCGGTTATCACCCTTGCCGTATTCGGGCTACGTGTCCCATTTTTGGGTATACACATACTTCACAAGTTCCTGAGTACACAGAGTACCTTCACCTGCGGTACCTTTGGTAGTCCATCTAGCACACATAGTACCAGAGTCTGCCCCTCCCTTGTCCTTTAAAAAGAATTCTATCAATCTCGAGAACTCAAACCACATTGAAGTACCCCAAGCGTTTTGCTTGTTGATAGAAACAGTTTATCTTACTAAGATATAAATGTATATATGTATATACGTACTTCCGAGATTTTCGGAGGAAGTACTAAGGATGTGAGTTGACCGTTGTCAATAGATAATTTAATAAGGTGGGAAAAGTTTCTCCTTGAAACTATATTCAAAATATTAAATAAGTCGGGATAATATTTTCTGACGATCTGAAATATTCGAATGATTTTCCGAAGTCATAAAGTATATTTTAAATCAGGATCTATGATTTTTAAATCAATAATAAACCCTTTAATGAATAATAAATAATTACACGATAATTGATAAATAATTAAACCTCGAATGAGATTACTCTCTATAAGAATATTTAAAATAATGTTCCTCAACTAGTTTTTGTCTACGTAGTTAATAATCTTTAATGTTTAATCAAATTTGAAATAAATAATCGTTGGAGTATACTACTCCCATAATAAAGGATTAGGTATATAATATTTATTATTCGAACCATAAAATATAGTTGAGGGAATATGATCGTGGGAAATCGTTTTAACAAAAGTTTGAGGTATTTTAATGTTTCGTAAGTCGACGTTAAGTCCCTTTAAAACGTACTACTCCCTCTGTTTTTTAATATATGACGTTTGACTTTTTGACACACATATTTAGGAGGGTTGACCACATAGCTAAAATTATTATTTTTAAGAAATTCTTCTTTTGAATAAAAATATGAGATCAAAACTTTTATTCACAAAAAGAATTTTTCAAAAAAAATTATTTTAACTATATGGTCAAACCTCCTAAATATGTGTGCCAGAAATTCAAACGTCATATATTAAAAAACAGAGGGAGTATTATGGACTTGTAATCGTCCTATAATATCACCGGAATTATTCCTGGGTTTTCATCTTAAAATCCCGACCGACTCTCGGTCTTATAATCATATGTCACACTTAAAGCGGAAATTAAATATTTTACGATATATCCTTATCGGAACAACATCGCTACATTATGTGAAAAATTCAATTACTACGTATCATGGCAAGCATGGTATTTATGCAATGATAGTAAAACAATCATTTCATAACACAACAGTAAAATGGAGTTGGGTTCGCAAACTTGCCTGGGTATTTCGAGGTGGAGGATGCTCTATGTTCCGCTCGGAAATTTATAATCATAAACACAATTCGTTAGGTCCCGTTCTAATTTACGGCGACTCGCACTCATGCGCTACTTATTATGCACCCTCTCAATTTTTACTACCCTTATTATTCCTTTAAGTCCTTATTCACATCATTGTCGCTTCATTTTTTTAAGTACCTTAGGTTCATTTTCATAATCGCCGTCGGCTCCGCTTATGGATTCTACGGTTTCTAATCGCGCGGTCTCGGCTCCGATATTTTTATAAAAATAAAAAATCATTATTTTCACTTGAAATTTTTATGACCGTTAGGAAACTCAATATGTTACTCTCTGTAAAAATTTCATGATTTATGAATACTTTAAGTCGATCCTTTATATTTTCAAAGTTCGTAATTTGTAGCAGTTTTTGTCGCGTAAATCACTTTTAGTAAAACGGCCATAACCTTTGATCCGTAAATCGGAATCAAGAGATTCAAGCGCCTAAACGATCCTTATAACATTTCTATCATAATCAAGGTTTTTTTTTAAGAAACTATAGTTTACATCTTCGGGACTTTCTGCAGAAACTTAAAGTTACGATTTGTTCGTTTTAACAAAATTACGTTTACGATCGGAGTTTCGTTTACGTCCTAAATCTTTATACAATCACCAAAAATCATCATATCATCATCAACACACAAAATCCTCTCAAGAAAATCATGTTATTAAGGCAACAACAATCAACCTTAAATCTAATTAGCCAAACATCAAGATTTCAACAACATCACCTCTAAAACTAGGTTTACAACTACATACTAAATGGATCTTGAAATTGAATCTTAAATAAAGTTGGGTCAAAGATTTTTACCTTTATTAAAATCTTGAGATGTGTTCTTGAGGATGGTGGAGTCTTGGAAGTGCTTGGCATGATTTTTGGAACCTAAGACCACCATTGAAATCAAGAAACCAAAGAAGAGTTACTATTCATACTAGTCACTAGTAACTTTCTTGATTTTATTTCACCCATCAAACCTTGATAAAAAGAGATAAAAGAATTTTATTACCTTAGTTTGGTTGTTAGGAAGCTTGAGAATTAATGGGATGATTTTACCATGACTAGAACTTGAGATTTGATTTTGAGTTTCTCCCTTTTTCTTGAAATAGCCAAATGGGAGAATGAAAGAGGGGGGTTTATGCTTGCTTCCTTGGGTGCTTCTAGGAAATGGTATGGTGATAACTTTCTATTGATTTTTATTCTTTCTAGTATAGAATCCTAGGTTTATTCTTTGTTGCAAATCTTGGGGACAAATCCAAGTTGCTTGCTAGTTTACAAGCTAAACTACACGTGCTAGCTTCCTTAGCACACTATTTGGCTAGCTTGCTTGATCATCCTATGGTTAGCTCACTATTTGATAAATTAACCATGGTTACTTTCTTACCATGGTTAGTTAGTGCGTTACGTTTAGTTAATCGTTTACGCATTCGCTCGGTTGCTTAAGCGTTTTCGTAATACTTACTCGTAAATGGTTCACGATGTAATTCCTTTCATATTTATTCCCTATATTTTAAATTATTGTACTTGGATATAAATCCATAGGGTTTTAATCTTGTAATTATATTGTGATCCCCGTAATCCTCGATAAGTCATAAATACGGTCGTTTTTTAAAGTTCGTTTTCTTCGAAAATTAATAGCATTTACATACACTCATTTGGTACGTATAATCATAATATCAACTTCGAAACTCATTTTCTCATGCATTACATAGTGTGGGCTCAAAAGTTTTTCCCGTTCGTCAGGGTTACTATTCATTAAACATTTTACAAGGTCTTAAAAATTCGAGTTATTACAGAATTTCTTTTTATGATAAACATGTTATCCACAAATCTTCTCCATTTTTATGACATTTAAAGTGTACTAGTGACGCATTTTTAATTTCTTAAAAGGTTCTTCACCTACCATCTTTCTTCACATTCCTCGTCATAAGAAATTGAATGTTGTTCACAAATGATGTGGGTGTTGCTATTGCCATGGGTTCTGGTGCTGGTAGGAACGCGTAAATAATGGAAAATGTCATGAAGATGTTAAAGAGATCAACCCTTAATGAAGATGACAAGTATTTGAAGGATGTTCTGATTAACGGATTAGATGGTCAGGAGATCACATTCCTTTCAAAAAAAGGTCGTAAATGGCCTTAATAACCAACTAATCCTTGTTCCTCTGCAAAATGTAGTTTCGGAGGTTTTGCCAAAGCTCGAATTTGGACTACTTAAAGGGAATGTTCCAGTTTGATGTCACATTCAGCCTGAGTATATTTCAATCTCCGGAATTCCAGAATATAATTGACCCGAAATTATGGTTGCAACATTGGAAACACAGTTTGTATACAAATACCTGAACAACAAAATATTCGTTCATATCAAGGTACTGATTTCTCCTTTGAAAGAAGGAAAAGAAGCACAAGCAGCAACTGGGCAAGCCTAGGAGCAGGGAGACAATTGCATCTCTAACAACACTCTGTGATACTCTATGATACTAGAGAACTTGTTGATACTAGAATGTATTTTTACAAAACTTGATTCATTTTATTGTAATAATTCATGAATTCATATTTATTGATTTAAATTGAGTTATTAATGTAAATTTTTTTGGAGTATCTGAATTTATTTTTAGATTTAAATATTTGACTATTTATGATTATATTTATGAAAATAAAAGGGAAAAAAGAACAAAACAAATTATTGAATATGAATTTTTAAGAATTATTTCTGTGGGCCCCACATGTGGAGCCCAAATTTCTGAAAGAAATTCTAAGATCTGTTGCAACACACTACGTATGTTACTATAGGGACCAAAGTATGTTGTTATTTATATCTATTGTAACAGGATTTGTTGTGTTGCAATAGAGTAGCTTTTATGTTGCTATAGATACCTATACTAACTAGCTACAGGTCAACATAGCTTTGATATTGCCTTAGCCCTTTTTGGGCCTTTAGCAACATTTTTTCGGGCCTGTAGCAACACAGTTAGGGTGTTACTTAAAGCAATCTATGGCGTAGTGTTTCTTGAAGTCCTTGTAAGCCATCATCTTGAAGCTTTTCACCATCAGAGCAGCCATCTGTAAGATCTTCTCATCATCATGATCACTTTCAGAGCTTGTTGAGATATCAGAGTTTGAGTCATCATCAGTATTTGATGACTCAATATCAGATTTTACAATCATAGCTTTTCCTCTTGAATGACTCTTTTTCACAGACTTCTCTTTTGGCTTCTCTTCAACCCTGAGTGCAACTTGTCTAGTCCTTGATCCTTTTCTCTTTCTGCTTTGCTCCATTTCCAGTTCATGAGTCTTGGGCATTCCGTAGATCTCATCCAGAGATGTATCTTTAAGATCATAGTTGTCTCTTATGGATGTGACCTTCAAATCCCACTTTTCAGGGAGTGTAAGAAAAAAATTCAAGTTTGAATCTTCTGGGTCATATTCTTTGTCCACAAGTGACAAATCATTTAGTAATTTCTGAAACATGTTAGATTTTTGTCAGTGACTCATCAACTTTTGAGTCAAAGTGCTCATACTCCTTTGTGAGTATAGTTCTCCTATTCTTCTTAATAATAATGGTGCCTTGACACTTAACCTCCAAATTGTTCCATATTTCTTTGACTGTTTTACATCCAATCATTCTATTGGATATAACACTATCAAAACTGCTATACAAGAGATGTCTAAACCTAGCATCTTTCATGATGGATGCTAGATCTTCAGCAGTATAGTCCTTTTCCATATCAACAATCTTCTCATCCTCACCAGTAATAGATACAACCAGTTTCTTAGGCTTGTAATGAACATCATAAATCATGTTCAGATATTCGAGATTTGTAGCTACTAGACATAGAGCCATCTTTACCTTCCAGATATGAGATTCATTCACTTTCAGAATTGGAACTCTGATGGTTTCTTATCTGCTCACGTTGTTATTGATTTGATTAGTGACTGGTGGTGGTTGAGTTTGTGGTGTTTCTTTTTCTGCTATTTTTTATTGTTTTTCTGGATCTTGAAATGTGTGTGTATCAACAGGAGGTTCTAATACCAATTGTTAGGCCGTAAGTAATACTGTAGAAGGAGGTGAATACAGTATATATAGCAGTCTTTATATTAATGGATAAAAACTGTTTACAAAACTCTTTCAGAGGATGAAATAAATCCTTGGGAGCTGCTAGGTTACACAGAATGATATATCAATAATCGAAACTTATAGTGTTGACCTAATCTGTGCTTATATACTACATAGTTACACAATCAATCTAGTTAATATGATATACATGAATAAGGAAACCTAATACATATCCAACTATTGATTGTTATAAATAGGTAAAGTCCTACACCGATATATCTCTGCAAATCATAGTAGTTATCACATAATTAATTACTTCCTAAGAAATAGCTTTCTGATAGATACTAATATAAAGTTTTATAACAAACACTGATGATGTCATCTTCCGTTAAATGCTGATATTATAAACTCTGATATCTTCTGTGACAAACTTTGATGATAAACCCTAATGGTTAACTTCTAATATCATCAAATTACATCTAACAGATCAAAGAATACCCAATTTACTGAGACATAATGGAAGAGCATCAAAGTTTGAGCTTTTGTTGTTGAAGGTTCTGGTAATGTAGTCAAAAAAGAAATTCCATTCCTTACAAAAACCAGGTCATTTCAATTGACCCATCTTGTCTATTGGACCTTCATATGCACTCAAGTTTAAGAACCTCCTAATGAGAGAATCTCCAATGAATATGGAGTGTTGTAATCAGGGATATGAATTGCATACTTTACAGTTAGAGGAGTGACTAGCTTGGATTCGCCATTGTATTAAAAAATAATGCTAGGTGCCTCCATTGGGACCATCATTGTCAAAAGCTCCAGTAATCCAAAAAGCAAGTATGCTATTTTTTGAAATAACTGTTGGGTTTGTGAGTGCATACCCAACTTCACTTGCTGCGAGTAGATCTTGAACGATATGATAATCTTAATTTACGCCATTCTTTTAAGAGAAGCTGCATAGTTGTTTGGAACAAACTTTGCACCATCATATGTGAAGGCTTTTGAAGCAGTATATGGCGCCATTGAAATTGTTTGTTAAAAATCTCAAAAACCTCGTTAGGGTTTCAGAGTTTAGCAGAGAGAGAGAGAGAGAGAGAGAGAGTAAAGAAAAGAAATAGAATTGAAAAGTGATAAAGTAAGAAAGTAAAATCAAAAATTTGATTTTGTATTTATTTTTACTCTTTCACTGACTAAATGGTCAACTGGGTGGGACACATGGCATGAATTATGTAGTATACCTAATAATAGTGGTACAGATAAAAAGGAAGCAGTAATTACTTGCACATGTCCACAAGAATATGTCTATAATTACTGAACCGTTTTTCCTCTTTACACGTCGCTAAACACACAACTGTAATCATTAAAAATAATTAATATTTTATTGCACATACTACAATTTATGAAAATACTAAAATAAATTCAAAATACATCAAAGTTTGTCATTCAACCAACCTTTGACTGATAACAATATTTATGCCAAATCAGAGTTTATTTATGCTAAACACTGAATATAACAAATTATCATAATTTGTACTCTGCTAACTAAAATTAATTAAATAGCACAAATACATGGCATTAGTGTTTAACATATACACGGAATAACACTTAATCAACATATATTCCTTATAGAAGATACCAAATTCTGGTGTCCTGTGTCTAGGACAAATAACAGCTATTCATCAGTATGTAAGAAAGATCCTGAAATCATTCCCTATTTATTCACTAGTCTTGTAAAAGTAGCTTCACAAAGTAGCTTGGTGAAAATATCAGCTAGTTGTTGATCTGTAGGGACATAGTGCAATTCCACTGTACCATCCATCACATGTTCCCTGATAAAGTGATACCTTATACTGATGTGCTTGGTAATAGAATACTGAACAGGATTTTCTAGCATTGCATTAGCACTTTGATTATCAAAATAATTAGGAATCTTAGAATATTCTAACCCATATCCAGTAACTGATTCTGCATCCAAAGAATCTCTGCACAACAGCTTTCCGCATTAATGTATACAGCTTCTACAGTTAAAGTGTAAATTGACTTTTTTTTCTTGCTAAACCAAAAAAGCAATCAGCCTCTAAGAAATTAATAGCTTCCACTAGTACTTTTCCTCTCTATTTTTCATCTTGGAAAAATCAGCATCTGAGTAGCCTATTAGCTTAAGGTATGATTCCCTGGGATACCACAAACCAAGATTCATGGTTCCTTTGAGATATTTAAACTTTTGTACGGTTATGAGAAGTGGTTCCCTTGGATCAGCTTGGAATCTTGCACACAGATAGGTAGCATACATGATATCTGACATATTAGTAGTTAAATATAGTAGTGAGCCGATCGTACCTTTGTAGTTCGTTTTATCTACTGATGAAATGGTATTTAAGACTAACTTGGTTGCAGTGGATATAGGAGTTGTAGCAGTTGAGCTATCTTGCATTGTAAACCTTTTTAGTAAATTTCTTATATATTTAGCCTGATTGATGAAGATCCCTTTTTCAGCCTGCTTAACTTGTAAACCTATAAAATAACTCAGTTCTCCCATCATACTCATCTAATATTTTGACTACATAAGCTTAGCAAAGCTTTTACAAAGGTTATCATTAGCAGAGCCAAAAATGATATCATCAACATAGATCTGTACTAACAACAAGTCCTTTCGATGATTCATATAAAATAGAGTTTTATCAATATTGGACTTTTACATATCTAGGCATTGCAGGTAGGTTGTAGTTGATTAAAATTGTAATTCAATACATTTGTGCAAGATTCTTATAGGGTGGTTATAATGCTTTTAAGTGCCACTATAAAGTTGCATGGAATTTTTTTTGTCTACCTATGTATGAGGGAGGTAAACTGACCCTACTTTAGATATGAAGACTTGTCAAGGTAAATCCACAATCAATTTGGGTTTAGTGGTTCATAATTCATATATTGAGAGAGAAAATATTATAGACCATCGGAAGAACTAGTAGGTTACCTTGCTGTATAAGGAATATATTTCAGGCCATTAAAAGATCTTTTTCTTGTGAATATATTTAGTGTTTCTTTTTTATGAGTGGGTCGATGTATTGAGTTGCAATTTTTATATATTATTGTGAATCGTGCGCTTTTATATATATGAAGTTTTAATATTTTTCTTTTTAATTTTGTCGGTATTTTAAGATCAATTTACAAAGCTTACATTCATTTTTACCGATCATGTGGTGGGCTATTATTATATATTTTTGTGAATGTGGGCTTTTATGGATATGAAGTTCTAATATTTTTCTTTTTAATTTTGTAGGTATCCTAAGATCAATTTACAAGCTTACGCGCAATTTTACTAATTCTTTGGTAGGCTAGCACAACACTCCACCACCGTGATTCACAACATAAATCTGGGCATTCACTTGAAATCGAACCTAGGAACTTAGGGTGATACCCTAAAGTCTCGGTTTCAACCCGTTGAGGTAATTAGCATTGGATTATAATTTCAATCCATGCTCGACTTTGATTGATTCGTAAGTGTTGCTTTTTATTTCTTTATATGTTCAACAACACGATCCATCGTTACTGTTATACGCTTATATTAAACATGTTTAATGAGATGATATTTCAAACTCAAGGAGTATATTAATGTAAAATTTTAATATTGATGTCATAGTACGTATATTGAAATATGAATAAAATTTGAGTTTTAAAAAAAATTGATAAAAATAATGATATTGGAGATAATATTAAAATAATAACATAAACAACTATCTTTTTTATATTTGTATAGAAATCCACACAAAGAGAATTGTCTCACTATAGTAAACATGTTTAACAAGAGAGCGGTTTTTTAAAATTGTATATTTATTATATTTATTATTCAAAATTTTAGAATGACCAATATTGAATAAAAAATACAAAAAATAATCAAAATATTTTTTAGAAGGTCACTTTGCAGTGTGGGTTAGTAAACTAGTAATCAAAATAGTAGGTAACAAATATGTTTAGAAGGTGGAATTATTGAATAATATTATGTTTTGTCGCTATGATGAGACAATAGGACAAGATAAGATTTTTTAAAAGAAAACATAATAATTATATTGAAAAGGCTTACTTTTCTGTAAAGTTTTAGGGGTGTATTCAATTCAGATTTTAACAGATTGTTAATAATTCATAAATTTTAATAATTTTTTGTTGATGTAATATCTTACGTAGAATCTATATAAAATTGATAGAATTTATGCAGAATATGTAAAGTATAATGGATTTTTTTCTAAAACTAGTTTATAGCCCGTGCTTTGCACACGGGGATCTCAAAAATTATTTAATAAAATAAATAAATAAATTTATAATTTAAATTGAATAATATGATTATGAAAGATTAAATTATCTATATAATAAGTCTATTACATCTACATATTATGATAAATTTATTTAAGAACTACTTTCGTCACATATGTTATTTTTATGTTATATATTTTATGAGATTATTTCTAAAAATAAATCTGTTAAAATTTAAACTTTACTTCAAATTTGTATTAAAAACTTAGCATAAGTGGTTTTCAAAAAAAAACTTACCATAAATAACACAATTCATATTTAAAATTTTATTATAAAGTTTCTATAATTAAAATGGGTTATAATAATTAAAATGGGTCATAATAAGTACATGGATCTTTTATAAACCTAATATGGATACCAAACCTAAAAATGGATAGTACACTGGGTCAAATTAAAGTTAAAAATCATATCCGAACTAAAATATGGATATCAAGCCTTAGGAAAGGATTATCCAGCAATTTATAATATATATAGATATGGATACCAAACCTAAAAATGGATAGTCCACTTGGTCAAATTAAAGTTAAAAATCATATCCGAATAAAAATATGGATACCAAGCCTTAGAAAATGGTTATCCAGCAATTTATAATATATAGATACGACAAATTTTTTTGAATATGTATGATTTCAAGAGTTTTTTAAAATATATTGCGAAATCCTACAACATTTACCAACTTTTAAAATCCTTTGATTTTAAAAAGTTTTTGAATATCAAAAAATTTAAATAGATTATTTATAATCTATACTAGCTTAAAACCCGTGCGGTTGTACGGTTGTTTTAAATAATTATTATTTTATTATTTTAATTTTAATATTTTATTAATTATACTAAATATATTTGTTTAAATAATAAGTATGACTGAATAAATATATCTAAATATATCTTTCATTATATTAAAATAATTATTTATAATTACTAGGTTCATAAACTAACACAGTAAATTTGAAAAATATATACCCAACACAATTAAATAGGTCATGTATTTTAATTAAAATATTTTAATTTAAATTTACTTAGGTTGTTGATAAAATTTTAATCTTAGATTAGTTTCTAGAATAATTACTTATTTATTTTTCTTAAAAACTTATTTTAGCCCGAACAATAATATAATTTGTTTTAGCACCGCATGTTTGAATAAGTATAGATGAATATATATTATATTATATGTAATAACTATTTATAATAATTTAGTTTTAAACTATATAACTTCATGAATTAATCGATAAATAGTTCTGAAAAATATATATCTGACCCCATTAAATAGGTCATATGTTTCAATTAGAATATTTTAATTTAGAATTACTTAGATTATAGATAAAATTTAAATTTTGAACTAAATTATAAAATAACTATTTATTTAGTTTTTTTTAAAATTTTATTTTAGCCCGGACAATAGTATAATTTTGTTTTAGTAGCGATGAAAAGTATAGCTTTTTATTTATTATTTAGAGGTAATTATAATATCTATATGATACATATTATAATATCTATTTTTAAATTAATTAAATAATAATTTAATTGGTTGTTGTAATAAAGATTATTGTAGAATTTAATAAAATAAAAATTAAATTAGTAGAATAAGTTTACTCAAATAACAATTAAAATAATATACATCTCAATATTAAATAGAATTTGAATTGGTAAAGAAAGTTGACTTCAATATCAATTAGAATGATATTGTAATAACCCATAATTTTTAGAATTAGATTAATAATATAAATAAAAAAAAGATTAAAATTGGATAAGGATTAGAATTTAAAATTTGGATTAGACTAATGGGCCTAAAATTTGCATCAGATTATAATATGGATAAATTGTAGGTTAAAAAGAGGGTTTTGTATTGTTATAAATATACACCATATTCGTCTTCCTCGTTTTTATCATTAAAATTCGGAGGGCTTTTCTGTACGAAAATAAGCAATCTTGTAAAATTCGTAGAAAATTCATCGTAAGTCAGAATTTATTAATTTTGGATTTTTCAGAAAGGTCTTTTCGTTCTATTCAACTTTCATGTTTCGTGTTTTCCAAGATAACAATGTTTAGAGGGTCAAAAAGGCTAAAAGTAAGGATCTGATCAGAATTGGAATCAAGGAGAAGATCGAGATTTTAGATGTACTGTGTTTGATGGGTCGCTAATGATTGAATATGTATTCTGATGTGAATTATTTGTTTGTGTAATTGAGGTAAGTAACTTTCCATTGCTCCGTATTACTCATTTACTTATGTGTTCTATAAGTGATTATCTGTTGCTATGTACTTTTTGTATAACGTATATATATTATCTGCTTACATGTTCTTAACTTCTTAGTAACTGACTATTCTTTGCTCTATTTGTGTTGATAATCGTAAGTATGATATTGATATGTGATTGATAAGAAACGAATTCAAAAAAAAATCCCCAGTCTTAGTCATGTATAAGAATAAAATTTCGATTACTGGAAAGTGTGATACATAGAACTTAGAATTAGTTTGTGCATGTTTCAGAACACATCGATACCTTGTCAAGCTTTGATTTCACTTGACGAGGGACATAAACTAGCCCCTCATCGAATAAAAATTAGAACTCGGTCACTTGGGAAGTGTGGCATAAAGTATAAGATGTTGGTCACTGGAAAACTTTGGCATAAGGTGTGATTTAGGACTGTGGGATTAAAGATAAATTTATTATTAAAATTTATTGATTTACTAATAATTTTGATTATGTGGATAATGGAATGTGTCATGTGCTACACTTTGATAATGGTTATTGCTTATATCGTGTGCATCTTTGTTCACCTTATTATCAAATATATTTGTGATTTTGTATCATCAGTGTTATGTCTTATGCATGTTTAAATTGTGTTTTGAAAAAAATTAAAAAATATTATTTTGAGTCATTGAACGGTAGTTGCTTGCTGAGCTTCACATTCATTCGTTTAATATTTCAGGTTCTGTCTAAAAGTTTGAGTTGGATAGCACTGGAGTTCGAGGACTTAGTTTTAGAGTAGATTGATTTTGGACTTTTGTTAGCTGCACTTTTGTAATAATAGTCATCTTTGTAATAGAATTTCGTATTAGTAAATTTGTTTTTTATTAGTTTTGATTTAGAATTAATAGTCCAGAATTGCGGGCTGTTTTAGTTGGTATCAGAGTAGGCTGTCTTTCAGAGTGTATTAGGTATGGGACTAGTACATTCTATAAGATGTGTTTGTTAGGTCACACACACTGTAGAAGGGGGTTGAATACAGTGTACACTACAATCAAATCGAATTAAGAACACAAGTATGAAACACAGAATAATCTTATTAATAAAACAGTATTACAATGGAACTGTTCTCTCTCAATGATGAACAAATATCACGAGAGCTGCTAGGGTTACAATGAATAATTTTCTCGATAACAATAACACATCTAGTGTAAACCTTATGCTTTGTTTATATACCACACTGTTACAAGATAATCTTCTAATTGATATCGAATATAAGTCTTCATCCTAAAATATATCAATTAGTTATCTTTTCCTCCAAGTCTTATATTCTTCATAGAATTCTTCTCCATGCATATCTCTTCTTGTGTTAATCTCAATCTTCTTTTCCTTCAATCAGCCACCTTTCTTATCTGAAAGTCTTCTTAAGTCCTGATATTTTCTCATGATGAATATCTTCTGATATCTTAAGTTCTGATAACTTAAGTTCTGATATCTTAAGTTCTGACTTCAGTATAAGTACTGATTTCCAGTTAAGTCCTGATTTGTCATGTTAGTCAAGATCTGAAAAACTAAACACAAATCATTATTAGACATGACATCACAAATATATCTAACAATCTCCCCCAACTTATAAATTAGCATAATATACAAGTTCAATAGATATTTGATGATGTCAAAAATATTAAGTACAAATGCATATGAGAATTTGAATAGATAACTATAACTCACAGTCCTTGTAGCTTTTACCATCCTTAAAGTCTGATATCAGCTTTAGCCTGTATATGCTTCAAAATTTAAAAGTTGTAGTTCTTGACTTGGCTTCAGTTTGTGATCTCTTGAATGTCAGGAGTTTTTCTGAGATAGTTCTTCAAAAGAGTTCTCTCAGCATATTCAAGTTCATTTATCATCCTCCTTTTAACATCTTTAAGTTCAACTGTATCTTCCCATGTCTGAAAGATAGCACCCCTGAGATCATTAATCTTTGCTTTCCTTATTTCTTGATCCAGTTTGATCAGATTAGCTTTGTCAGACTCCAGATTAAATTCAACACCCTTAATACCCAGAAAAGTAGTGATCTTGGCGGTACTAGGCTTCATCTCAACTAATTCACCATTGTGAGCTCTGTACTTTGGATAGTATGGTCTGTCAGACTTTACAGAGTAAAGTTTCTTCTGCCTTTGAATATCAGATTTTAAGTAACTGGCAGCACCATCTGTTGACCTGTTCTTCTCTTGAAGTAGAAATAAAACATGTTGCAGTTCTTCATAATACTTCAATTGAATTGCATTCTTTCTTATCTGGAATACTCTCCCATCTGTCATAAAACAAAGTATTATGTCTTCTTTCAGCTTGGAATCATAAACCATATGTACAGACTCTAATTATTTAGTCTTTCTGGAGTTGTCCCTACTCCCGGTTCAGAAAGAGATGTAGGATCTAAGGTAGAGTTGTTTACTCTCTTCTCATCAGCATTACCCAGTCCTGTTTTATCTCTAGCTTCCTTCCCTTGGAGCAATCTACCCTTAAAAACATTTATTGAAGTCTTCATAGATTGAGTAGATTGTTGAGCGTTAGTAAACCCAGGTAGTAGAATTTTTGAAGGTTTAACATGAGCAATGTCAGAGGTTTCCTTTTCTTCTGATGTCAAGACAACTTGAGCTCTGTCGGAGGTTGCTTGAATATTGCTTTTCTTCTTTAAAATCAGAGGTGCATCTTCATCAAATTTTGCTTCCAGATCCATAGTTGGCATATATATATTTACAGGTTCATCAACTTTTGCCTTACCCTTGAATCTAGGATCAACTCCCACCTATGATTTGGACTTGGCCTTAGATGCCTCAGTATCTGTCCTCTCTTTGATCACAATGCCCTTAGGCTTAGGTGGTTTCTTTGCAATGACTTGAGCTTTAGACTTTGACTTAGATTTGTCATTTTCAGCTTTTAGTCTAATCTCTTCTTCCTTCAGACTTTCAATATCCATGCCTGGATTGTCCTTTAAAAATAGCCTTTTGGAGATCTCTTTATCAAGTTTCAGAGTTTGTTCATCAAAACTCATCCTTTTACCAGCATCAGAACTTGTTCTTCTCCCAGCATCAGAACTTGTTCTTTGACTTGTAGTTCTGGCTTTGCTTGATAAAGAACCCCTTCCTTGACTTAGACCTTTACTCTTTTTAGATTTTTCCTGATCTTCATTATCATCATCCTTACCCTTCAGTGGTTGATCAATTTTGCATTTGGACTTAATCACTTTCTCCCCTTTTTGGCATCATCTGGTAGAAGCAGGAAGACAAGCAATTCCACAGAGTTTTGGATTTCATTGAGTTGGTCTTGTTGAGCAGCTTGATTCTTTAAAATATCAGATAGTTGAGCTTGCTTCTGTTCTTGAGTCTTTTCTATATACCCAATGCGGTCAAAGGCTGGATTAAAAAATCTTTTCTTGTCCAATTTGACATTCATATCTTCCTGAATCAGTGTTTCTTGAATTCTGTTCACCTTGGCTTGAGTTATTGAGTGTTGACCTTGAAGGTTCCTGGTACTCAATGCAGTAACTCTGAGCTGTGCTTTGAAGTCATCATTCATCAGCATCTCATCAGCTTTAGCCAGGTGCTCAGCAAGAATATTTGCAGTAGGAACAAAATCAACTTTGTTCCACTCCTTGATCCATTCCCTTCCTCTATTAGTTTCACTCCAAGGTACTGTTGCATCCTCTCTCACAAACTTTTTAATCAATTCAGCTTTATCAACTGTTTGTAGAGGTTCATGTCCTGAAGGACCAGCTGCATCAGCATTTTCATTTGTAGCAGCTTCACCAGTATTTTCAGCATTTATTTCAATAGAACTTGCAGAATCTTCAGTATCAGCATCTTGTGATAGAATAACTATCTGTGAAGCAATAGAAGATTCATCTGCATTGACATCAGCATCTAGCAGTGGAGTTGGTGGTGGAGTTTGCTGAGGGATGGTTGGAGCTTCCAAGTACGAAACCTCAGGCACATTCAAGTTGTGAATATCTATTTCAGCACTTGTACCTGGAGTATCAGCATGTACTTGATCAATGATAGGAGACACAGGAGGTGTAGGCATGTATTCTTGAGTATTCTCTAGCTCTTGAATAGGAGATTTGTGAGCTTCAGTAAAGTCTGGTTCAGTAGTGGGAAGAGATTCAATCACAATTGGGTCTTTTGAGATCAGAGATTCCTGACCTCCTTCCTCAGCTGCTGCTTCCATTCCTTCATCAGAGATTCAGAATTCTACATCCCTTCTTGCTCTTCGCTTTTTAAGTCTCTTAGCTGATGGAGAGACTCTGGGAGATTCATCATTAGAGTTTAGCTTTCTTAGCCTTTTTAGGGGCCTAGAACTCCCAGTTTCTTGAGCTTTCTGAGAAGAGACCTTCTCAGCTACTTCAGCAACAGGTTTTGATGGTTGAACCTGTACCTCATCATCAGACTCATCTCTTAAAATCATCTTCCTTCTTTTCTGCTGTGATTCAGGTACTGTCTTAGTCCTCTTTGCTCTAGAAGGAGAAGGCTTCACTTGATTATGTGTTGAGTGATAGTAGTAGGTGCTGATGGCTATTGTGTGTTGGTTGGTTGGACATCAGGATATAGCAATGAATAAGTATCATAATCAGCATTTACAATAGCTTGCTTTACTGATAAAGGAATTCTAAGGGGTCTCAAAACTCCCTTCTTGTTTTCAGCAGTTAAGAGATCAGTAAAAGCCCTCTTAGCTAATCTAAACGGTTCTATGAGTTCACTTGCTAGTTGGGGTTCATCTGATGTACAGTAATTGTAAATTAACTGACAGAACCTAGCAAAATAAACTACATTTCTGTCCTCTTTCATTCTATCTCCTATAAAACATAACACGGTCTTGGCATAATCAAAATGAGATTGGTTTAAGAGTGCATACCCAATTTGTTATGTCAGAATAGGAATGGCATCAAAATTTGAGCACTTGTTGGCAAACGTCTTCGTGATGCAATCGAAGAAGAAGCTCCATTCCTTTCGAATATATGGGCATTTGAGTTTACCCAACTTAGCCAAACTCTGTTCATACCCAAGATTAGCCATTATTTGCTGTAGCAATGGCTCCTCAACAGCAGAACTGAATTGACAGTTTTCAGGTAGGTGTAGAACTTTTCGAACTATTGCCGGAGTAACAACATACTCAACCTCCTTTGCTGTAAACACGATGCTTGGAGTCCCATGCTTACCACCATAATCATAAAGTCTTGTACGCCAAAATGTCAAAACTTGAGTTCCAGATAAATAGGATGGCTGCGTCAAAGCGAACCCAATTTCACTATGAGATAAGAAATCCTGAATAAAATGAAGTTCCGAAGGAGCTTCGCTCTTAGTGAGAATGGCAGCGTAGTTGTTGGGGACGAACTTTGCTCCATTAAAGATTATATCCTTGGGTGCCATTGAAAATGAGTGAGAATTTAGAGTGCCTGAAAGGTGTTTGATAAAATGTCTATATAGAAAACCGTCAGAGAATATGAGAAAATAAGAAAAAGAGAGAGAGTATAGAAATAAATGTAAGTAAAAGATTTTTAAATCTTTTATCTCTTTTACTTATACGCTCCACTTGACAGCAGTTATTGAGAAGTGGAACAGACTATACACCTGTCAGCCATGCAGTAATTAAGACAAAAGTTAATGGGCACGGGAAATAAGTAATGATTACTATGCACATGCAGTTTTTCAAAAAAAAAAATTGTTCCCACTAAACAAATGATTATTACTGTCTTTATCTCACATAAACCAATATTCTGATAAAATATAACCGTTCAAGTATTGACCTAAAAATAAATAGGAAATTAATATTGCCACGTCAGCATCAAAACTTGATTATTATCAGAATTTAAAAGTCATCAGAATATGGCTCCTTTACTCAAAAAGTGAATGTTTATTTCTGTAATTCTTCACACAAATATTGCTATGGTTTCAACAGAACTTAATCATCAAAACTTCCATCAGAACTTGTCCTCAGAATTTATGCAACTGACACTTAAACTATTCATCTAAAAAAACATTGATTACCACAGTAATTTTCATCATTCATATGGAGTCTAAGTGTGTGCATTAAGCTAAATATCAGAAAAAGAGTAAAGTCTGATTCACTTCAGTACATTTTAGAAATAAGGCATAACTAAGAACTGTGCTCAAAATCTGTCATTAGTCTGAAGTCCACTATAGAATAGTTCATGCATGAATCCACCTCAACTATTTTGTGCTCATTTTATGCATCTTTTGAAATTCCTTTTTACAGTGGCTTCTCAGTATAAGTGAGTCACGACTGCTTATCAAAACTTATGCTATTATCAGAGTAATTCTCCAGTAATCAGAGAATGTGAAAAGTCACCAAGAAAATTTTATTTTGCTTTTCTAATGCATATTACTTAATACCAGCAATGCACTTGGGTCTTCCCTTCCACATACATTTTTCTCTAGATCTCAAAGGAGTACCTGATATTTATTTCTTTTCTTTACTTTTTCTTTTGATAAGTGAGGCTTATCAGCACTTAGTACATCCATAAGATTTACCAACATCAGAACTTAACAGATAAGAAGCATTATTCTAGTTTTTGACTTAGTAATAAGATACACAATGTAAGCCTAACCAAGCTCAATATCAGAATTTGCTTGTGTTAAAAGATTTCCACATAAACAATTACTTCAAACATGGGATCTTTAGTATATTAGAGACTACTAGGTCAGCATCTAGCACAGTTATCCTCATTGGATTGAATAGTCACAGAAATATTCATATTACTATCAAAGTTTAGAAATTCATATCAGACAACAATCACCACTTAGGTAAATTACAATTTAAGCACAGATTACATAAAGAGAGTAATATTTGTAAATACTGATCATAAAGTCTGATGTATCAGAACATAAACTAAACAGATTTAGAGGAATTTAGAGGAAGAACCTGAAACCATTCCAAGTTCATTTACCAATCTTGTAAAAGTAGCTTCACACAGTGGTTTTGTGAAGATATCTGCTAGTTGTTGATCTATTGGAACAAAATGCAATTCCACTGTACCTTCCATCACATGTTCCCTTATGAAGTGGTACCTAATGTTGATGTGCTTTTTCATTGAGTGCTGAACTGGATTACCTGTCATAGCAATAGCACTTTGATTATCACAGTAAATAGGGATTTTAGAAAATTCTAACCCATAATCCAGTAACTGATTCTTCATCCAAAGATTTTGTGCACAATAGCTTCCTGCAGCAATGTACTCTGCTTCTGCAGTTCATGTGGAAATTGACTTTTGTTTCTTGCTAAACCAAGAAACTAATCTGCCTCCAAGAAATTAGCAGCTTCCACTTGTGCTTTTCCTGTCAATTTTGCACCCTACAAAATCTGCATCTAAGTAACCTATTAGCTTAAAGTCTGATTCCCTAGGATACCACAATCCCAGATCAGCTGTACCCTTAAGGTACTTGAAAATTCTTTTTACAGCTGTTAAGTGAGGCTCTCTTGGATCTGATTGAAATCTTGCACAAAGACATGTAGCATACATAATATCAGGTCTACTTGCAGTTAGATAGAGTAGTGAGCCAATCATACCTCTGTAATCAGTAATATCTACTGATGTACTAGTATCCTTATCCAATTTTGTTGGAGTGGCCATAGGAGTGGATGCACTTGAACAGTCTTGCATTCCAAATTTCTTCAACAAATTTCTGGTGCACTTAGATTGACAAATAAAAGTTCCTTCTTCATTCTGCTTGACTTGAAGGCCCAGAAAATAGCTAAGTTCTCCCATCATACTCATTTGATATCTTGACTGCATTAGCTTGGCAAACTTTTAACAAAGTCTATCATTTGTAGAACCAAAAATGATATCATCAACATATATCTGCACCAATAGTAAGTCCTTTCTATGGTTGAGATAGAATAAAGTTTTGTCAATTATCCCTATGTTAAATCCATTTTCCAGAAGAAACTGAGCTAATGTCTCATACCATGCTCTTGGAGCTTGCTTAAGGCCATAAAGTTCTTTATCAAGTCTGTAGACATGATTAGGAAATTTTGAATCTACAAAACCTGGAGGTTGTTCAACATATACTTATTTTTCCAATTCTCCATTAATAAAAGCACTTTTTACATCCATTTGAAAGACTTTAAACTTTTTGTGAGCAGCATAAGCCAACAATATCCTTATGGCTTCCAATCTAGCAATAGGTGTAAATGTTTCATCATAATCAATTCCCTCATGTTGAGAATATCCTTTTGCAACCAGCCTTGCTTTATTTCTTGTAATTATGCCATCACTGTCAGTTTTGTTTCTGAACACCCATTTTGTACCAACAACTGATCTGTTCTTTGGTCTTGGCACTAGGGTCCAGACTTTATTTCTTTTAAATCCATTTAACTCTTCCTGCATTGTTTGCACCCAATCAGCATCTTGAAGAGCTTCTTCCACTTTCTTTGGTTCAGCCTGAGAAAGAAAAGAATGATAGAGACATTCATTTGATGTTGTTGTTCTAGTTGTAATACCTGCTTCAGGATCTCTAATAATCAAGTCAGGTGTATGTGCTTTAGTCCACTTTCTTGTAGATGGAAGGTTATCTCTAGAACTGGATGCTCCCCCATGATCCATGCTGTCTCCATCAACATTTTCTGATGCTCCCCTGAAATTATGCTCTCTGAGTTGGATTCTTCAGAATTTAAGTTTCCAGAATTATCAGGACTTGGCCCATCAAAACTTGATGAATCAGAACTTGAAGAGCCTGTTCTAGGTTCTGATGCTACTTGAGATGTGGTTGGATCTTCAATATGCCCCCCCTGCACAGGTGCATTTTTCTTTGGCGTAGTCACCACAGTTTCAATAACATCAGAGTTTAACCCATCAGAGTTTGCAGTATCAGGATTTAGACTATCAGAATTTATAGAATCAGAATTTAAAACTTCATTCTCAAATCTCAGCTGATCATGATCATTGAAATCTTCAAGTCCAGTAATCTTCTTATCATCAAAAGAGACATTGATAGATTCCATGACAACCCTTGTTCTTAAATTGTAGACACTGAAGGCTTTTGCGGAAAGTGGATATCCAACAAAAATTCCTTCATCAGCTTTTAGATCAAATTTGGATAGCTGTTCAAGATGAGTCTTAAGAACAAAACACTTGCGTCCAAATACATGAAAGTACTTCATATTTGGCTTCTTTTTCTTCACCATCTCATATGGTGTCTTTCCATGCTTGTTGATAAGTGTTGCATTCTGAGTAAAACAAGCAGTCTCCACAGCTTCAACCCAAAAGTAGGTTGGTAACTTTGCTTCATCAAGCATAGTTCGTGCAGCTTCAATAAGAGTTCTATTCTTTCTTTCAACAACTCCATTTTTTTTTGGAGTTCCAGGAGCAAAGAATTCCTGCTTTATTCCATGATCTTTGTAGAACTCTTCCATAACCAAATTCTTGAACTCAGTGTCATTGTCACTTCTTATGATTTTCACAGAGTCTTTGAGCAATTTATCCAGTTGTTTGACATGATCAATCAAGATAGATATAGTTTCACTTTTTGTGTGCAAGAAATACACCCATGTGTATCTGGTAAACTCATCTACTATGACCATAGCATATTTCTTCTTTGTAATAGACATGACATTCACTGGACCAAATAGATCAACATGTAGTAGGTGATAAGGCTCAAGAATTGAAGATTCAGTCTTGCTCTTGAATGAAGATTTTCTTTATTTTGCCTTTTGACATAAATCACAAAGGCCATCAGGAGCAAATACTGATTTTGGCAGTCCTCTCATAAGATCTTTCTTGACTAGTTCATTTATATTGGTAAAATTTAAATGAGAGAGTTTCTTGTGCCAATCCCAGCTTTCTTCAATTGATGTTCTGCTTAACAGACAGATTGCAGAACCATCAGAACTTGTTAAAAGCTTGGCTTCATAAATGTTACCATGCCTGTATCCCTTCAGAACAACTTTGCCTGTAGATTTGCTTACAACTTCACAGTGTTCTTCAAAGAAATCCATATGATAACCTCTGTCATAAATTTGACTAACACTCAGTAGATTGTGTTTGAGTCCTGAGACTAGACCTACGTTTTCAATGATGACATTCCCAAGATTGATATTGCCATATCCCAGAGTTTTTCCCATGTTGCCATCTCCATAAGAAACTCCTGGGCCAGCTTTCTCCACAAAGTCTGATAGCAGGGCTTTATTTCTAGTCATATGTCCTGAACATCCACTGTCCAGAACTAGGATGTTTTTCCTGTTGCCCTACAATCACAAAGACCACTAATGATTAGTTTTAAGGACCCAGACTTGCTTGGATCCTTTGGCCTTATTAAGTTTGTTAACATTTGCAGCGTATTTAACATCAGAGTTTATGTTAACATTTTTCTTATCAGAATTTATAGTATTGGACTTTGCATCAGAACTTACACTAGAAGGAATAATGCTAACTTTCTTCAAAGAAGGTTTTATTTGATAATAATCATAGTACAAACTATGATATTCCTTACAAGTATAAATGGAATGCCATAAACTACCACAATGAAAACAAGGATTTTGTGGTTTAAACCTAACATTCTGAATCTTAACTCCTGATTTAGGAGGTAAAGAATTTATATCCTTATTCTTCCTACAAAAAGAAGCAAGATGGTTAGTGTTTCCACAATTATTGCATTTCTTTCTAGGAGCATTAGGAACAGACTTATAATTATTGCTTTTATTCACACCTTCCTTTCCATTCCTATTTTTCCTAGGTGGCTTTACCTTCTTTACATTCTTAATCTCTTTCAGCTTATACTTAAGTTACTTCTTTGTCATTAAGCCTATGTTAACTTCAGCCGGTTTATCTTGTTTTAATTTGTCAGAATTTGACTCTTCCTTAACTTATGCATCATTATCTTTCATCTTTTCAGAATCAGACTTTGTATCTATCTACAAACTTAACAGGGTTTACCTTTGGCTTAGTAGTCTGTTTAACAATAATTGGCTTAATTTGTTCAGTTCCTATTTCACTTTTATTATCTCCATAACCTAAGTCCTCTTTCCAGTTTCCACTACTTAGCAAATTCTGAGTTGTTCTGCTAGAGTTAGTCCAAGTCCTGATAATCTCTCTTTCCTTTTCTAACTCAGTTTTTAGAGATTGATTCAATTTTAACACTTCATCTCTAACATAAAAGGCATCATGTCTTTCTTTCTGAGTTTGATGGAACATAACTAACTCTTTTTCTAAATAGTCATTCCTTTTCTTAAAAGCCAGCTTTTCAGAAGTTAACCTATCACATGTTAAATTCTGATCTCTATAGTTGATGAATATGGTTTTAAGATAAGATCTCAACTCATTAATATCATCAGTATGAAAGGCATAAGTTGTTTGAGGTACCTTTAACTCAGCAGCTTCAGAACTGCTATCAGCATTTGCCATCAAGGCATAGTTCACCTCATATTCAGAATCTGAAGTGTCTGTCCAGCTTTTCTTCTTTGTGACAAGTGCCATGCCTCTATCACCTTTTCCTTTCTTGCAATCAGGAGATATGTGTCATTTCTCACCATAATTGTAGCATTTAACATTTGAGTAATCTCCTCTGTCAGACTTTCCTGCTTTGCCTTCAGATTTTCTGAATCCCTTCTTATCAGAACTTCCACTTTTCCTGGAAAACTACTTTCCCTTTCTGAATTTCCTATAAGCTATCTTTGTGATGCCCTTCACCATAAGAGCACACAATCTCATCATCTCTTCATCAGCATCCATCTCAGATAGACTTTCAGTTTCTGAATCCTCATCATCATCATCTTAACTTGATGAATCTGAATCAGACTTTGTGATGAGAGCCTTTCCTTTGCCTTTCTTTGAGGCAGCCACTTTGGGGGATTCATCCTCAGCCTTAAGAGCAACTGTTCTTGACTTTCTCCCATGTCTCTTGCTTCTTTGATCCATCTCAAGTTCATGAGTTTTGAGTATACCATAAATTTCATCAAGAGTTTCATCAAGAGCATAGTTGTCTCTTATAGTAATTGCCTTCAAATCCCAACTTTTAGGAAGAGCTAAAAGGAATTTAAGATTAATATCTTCTAGATCATATTCCTTATCCACCAGTGATAGATCATTCAAGAGTTTGACAAATCTGTCATATAAACCAGTTAATGACTCATCAGATTTTGAGTCAAAGTGCTCGTACTCTTGAGTGAGTATAGTCCTCATGTTCTTCTTAATTACATCAGTTCCCTGGCATCTTATTTCCAAGGCATCCCATATCTCGTTTGCAGTCTTGCAGTTAACTACCCTGTTTGACATGACATTATCAATGGCACTATGCAGCAAATGCTTTACCTTTGCATCCTTGGCAATAGATGAGATATCTTCAGCTGTATACTCACTTTTCTCCTTTGGTACAGTCTTTGCCGGCTGATCTGCAACTACAACGGAGAGCTTGGTTGGCTTATGTGGTCCTTCATTAATTCTGTCAAGGTATTCTGGATCTGTCACTTCCAGAAACATAGTCATCCTCACTTTCCATATGGGATACTCAGAAGGTCTCAGTATGGGAACCTAATAGTCTCATATCGACTATGGATTTGAGTCTTTGGAGTTTCTTCAGTTTTGGTGGGCTTGGTTGGAGTTTGTTCTTCTTCAGACATGATTGTTTTGGATCTTTACTGTATATGTGTTAATAGATTGGCTCTGATACCACTTGTTAGGTCACACACACTGTAGAAGGGAGTTGAATACAGTGTATACTCCAATCAAATCGAATTAAGAACACAAGTATGAAACACAGAATAATCTTATTAATAAAACAGTATTACAATGGAACCGTTCTCTCTCAGTGATGAACAAATATCACGAGAGCTGATAGGGTTACAATGAATAATTTTCTCAATAACAATAACACGTCTAGTGTAAACCCTATGATGTGTTTATATACCACACAGTTACAAGATAATCTTCTAATTGATATCGAATATAACTCTTTATCCTAAAATATATCAATTAGTTATCTATTCATCCAAGTCTTCTATTCTTCATAGAATTCTTCTCCATGCATATCTCTTCTTGTGTTAATTTCAATCTTCCTTTCCTTCAATCAGCCGCCTTCCTTATCTGAAAGTCTTCTTAAGTCCTGATATTATCTCCTGATGAATATCTTCTGATATCTTAAGTTCTGATAACTTAAGTTCTGATATCTTAAGTTCTGACTTCAGTATAAGTACTAATTTCAAGTTAAGTCCTGATTTGTCCTGTTAGTCAAGATCTGAAAAACTAAACACAAATCATTATTAGACATGACATCAGAAATATATCTAAAAGTGTTTCAGTGGACCATAGTTTAAGTTTGACCTATAGGAGATTAGAGGGATCAGACGTATAGGATTATTATGAATTTAGGAACCAAATTCTTTTTAAGGAATGTAGTATGTAATATTCCTTAATTTTTAGAATTAGATTAATAATATAATAAAAAAGGAGTAAAATTGGACAAGGATTAGGATTTAAAATTTGGATTAGACTAATGGCCCTATAGTTTGGATCAGATTCTAATATGGATAACTTGTAGGTTAAGAAAGAGGGTTTTGTATCGTTATAAATACACACCCTATTCGTCATCCTCGTTTTTATCATTAAAATTCGTAAGGCTTTTCTATACAAAATTCAGCAATCTTGTAATATTCATAGAAAATTCATTGTAAGTTAGAATTTGTTGATTCTGGACTTTTTAGAAAGGTCATTTTGTTCTCAACTTTTGTGTTTCGTATTTTCCAAGATAATGTTGTTTAGAGGGTCAAAAGGTCTAAAAATAAGGATCGGATCAGAATTGGAATCGTGGAGAAAATCAAGATTTTAGATGTGCCGTGTTTGATGGGTCACTAATGATTTAATATGTATTCTGATGTGAACTATTTGTTTGCGTAATTTAGGTAAGTAACTTTCCGTTGCTCCGTATTACTTATTTGCATACATGTTCTTTAAGTGATTATCCGTTGCTCTGTACTTTTTGTGTAACGTGCATATATTGTCTGCTCTCATGTTCTTAAGTTTTTAGTAAGTGACTATTATTTGCTCCATTTCTGTTTTCTAACGTATCTTATATTATTTGGTTCATGTTCTCAAATATTTTTTTTGATAATCGTAAGTATGATATTGATATGTGACTGATAAGAAATGAATTCAAAAAAATCCCCAGTCTTAGTCATGTATAAGAATAAGATTCCAATCAGTGGAAACTGTGATACATAGAACTTAGAACTAGTTTGTGCACGCTCCGGAACACATCGATACCTTGTCAAGCTTAGGTTTCACTTGACGAGGGACGTAAACTAACCCCCATCGAATAAAAATTAAAACTCGGTCACTTGGGAAGTGTGACATAAAGTATAAGATGCCGATCACTGGCAAAGTGTGGCATAGGATGTGATTTAGGACTGTGCGACTAAAGATAAATTTGTTATTAAGATTTATTGATTGATTAATAATTTTGATTATGTGGATTATAGAATGTGTCGTGTGCTTTGCTTTGATATTGGTTATTGATTATACCGTGTGCATCTTTCGTCACCTTATTATCAAATATATGTGTGATTTTGTGTGATCTGTGTTATGTGTCAAGCATGTTTAAACTGTGTTTTTAAAAATTTAAAACATATTAATTTGAGCCGTTGAATGGTAGTTTCTTGATGGAGTTCACATCTCATTCTTTTAATATTTCGGGTTTTGTCTAAGAGTTTAAGTTTGATAGCACTGGAGTTCGAGGACTTAGTTTTTTAAGTAGATTGATTTTGGACTTGTGTTAGCTGCGCTTTTGTAATAATAGTCACCTTTGTAATAGAATTTTGTATAATTAAATTTGTTTTGTATTAGTTTTAATTTAGAATTAATAGTCGGGAAGTACAGGCTGTTTCAGTTAGTATCAGAGTAGGTTATCTTTCCGAGTGTATTAGGTATGGGACTAGTACATTCTCTAAGATGCATTCATGTGGACCATAGTTTAAGTTTGACCTATAGGAGATTAGAGGGAGTAGACGTATAGGATTGTTATGAATTTGGGGACCAAATTCTTTTTAAGGAAGGCAGTATGTAATATCCCGTATTTTTTAGAATTAGATTAATAATATAATAAAAAAAGATTAAAATTGGATAAGGATTAGGATTTAAAATTTGAATTAGACTAATGGGCCTAAAATTTGGATCAGATTATAATATGGATACCTTGTAGGTTAAGAAAGAGGGTTTTGTATTGTTATGTATATAAACCCTATTCATCTTCCTCGTTTTTATCGTAAATTCGGAGGGCTTTTCTATACAAAAATCAGCAATCTTGTAAAATTCGTAGAAAATTTATCGTAAGTTAGAATTTGTTAATCTGTGGACTTTTCGAAAAGGTCTTTTCATTCTCTTCAACTTTTATGTTTTGTGTTATCCAAGATAACATTATTTAGAGGGTCAAAAAGTCTAAAAATAAGGATCTGATCAGAATTGGAATCGTAGAGAATATTGAGATTTTAAATGTGCCGTGTTTGCGGGGTCGTTAATGATTGAATATGTATTCATATGTGAATTATTTGTTTGCGTAATTGAGATAAGTAACTTTCCGTTGCTCCGTATTACTTATTTGCTTACATGTTCTGTAAATGATTATCCGTTGCTCTGTACTTTTTATGTAACGTATATATATTGTCTGCTCACATGTTCTTAAATTCTTAGTAAGTGACTAATCTTTGCTCCATTTCTGGTGTGTAATGTATCTTATATTCTTTGGTTCATGTGCTCGAATATTTGTTTTGATAATCGTTAGTATGATTTTGATATGTGATTGACAAGAAACGAATTCAAAAAATCCACAGTCTTAGTCATGTATAAGAATAAGATTTCGATCACTGGAAAGTGTGATACATAGAACTTAAAACTAGTTTGCGCACATTCCGGAACACATCGATACCTTGTCAAGCTTTGGTTTCACTTGACGAGGGACTTAAACTAGCCCCCATGGAATAAGAAATTAAACTCGGTCACTTGGGAAGTGTGGCATAAAGTATAAGATGCCGATCACTGGCAAAGTGTGGCATAGGGTATGATTTAGGACTGTGGGACTAAAGATAAATTTGTTATTAAGATTTATTGATTGATTAATAATTTTGATTATATGGATTATAGAATGTATCGTGTGCTTTGCTTTGATAATGGTTATTGATTATATCGTGTGCATCTTTGTTCACCTTATTATCGAATATATGTGTGATTTTGTGTGATCTGTGTTATGGTCAAGCATGTTTAAATTGTGTTTTTGAAAAATTTAAAAAATATTATTTTGAGTCGTTGAACGGTAGTTGCTTGATGGGCTTCGTAGCTCATTCTTTTAATATTTCAGGTTTTGTCTAAGAGTTCGAGTAGGATAACATTGGAGTTCGAAGACTTAGTTTTGGAGTAGATTGGTTTTGGACTTATGTTAGTTGCGCTTTTGTAATAATAGTCACATTTATAATAGAATTTCGTATTAGTAAATTTGTTTTGTATTAATTTTGATTTAGAATTAATAGTCTAGAAGTGCGGGCTGTTATAGATATAAAGTTGATATAAATTATAATTTAAATTTGTAGAAAAAATTGATTTCAATATTAATTAGAATATATAATTTAAATTGGTAGAAGATGTTAGGAGCAACTGATGATATCAAACAGAAACTATCAGAAGCATCTACAGATGGTAATTACTAGCATCGACGGATGATTACAAGCATCGACGGATGATGATGACATCGACGTGTGTTGATATTCGACGAATAACGATATCAACGGATGATGACGTCAACAGATGATGAAATCAGTATTTATCACAATAGTTGATCTTTAAAGAGGAAAAGGAAACAGGAATTTCAAGTCGGTGAAGGACTTTATCTTAGAAGCAATAGTATAGGTATCCTTGTTGTTAATAGAATAGGATTCCTTAGACATTGGTAGTTGTGCTCTATATAAAGCACATATTAGGTTCATGCTATAAGCATTATGACATTGTTATATCTTTTTCATAACCTAAGCATTGCGACATTGTTATATCTTTTTCATAACCTAGCAGCTCTCAAGGATATTTGTTCATCATTTAGAGATTACTTTTTGTAATAAGTTTTTATAAGATTAATATAAAAACTGTTGATTTTGTTGAAGCTTTGTCGAGTTGATTATATTAACTATATTCACCCCCCCCCCTCTACAGTTGATTAAGGGCCTAACAATTGGTATCAGAGCTTGCTGTTAACGTACAAACAGTTTAAGATCTGAAGATTAATTAACCATGTCAGACAAAGGAGAAGAAGAAATACAGAATCTAAATCTGAAGCCACAACCCCCAGCCACATCAGAGATAAGCAACAACATGAGTAGGTATGAAGCAATCAAGGTGCCCATACAGAAAGTGCATAAATATCCAATCTGGAAAATCAGGATGGCCATGTGTTTGGAAGCCACAGATCCTGAATATCTGAACAGGATCTATGATGGTCCTCACAAACCAATGAAAGTAGCTGTTTCGCTTGCAGAAGAACCAGAGAAGATGATAGACAAAGACAAGAACGACTATACTCCTGAAGATATCTCGTCTATCATGAAGTATGCTAAGGTTAGACATATCCTGCACATCAGTCTTGATAATGTTATGTCCAATAGAGTCATTAGATGTAAAACATCAAAAGAGATATGGGATGCTTTAGAAGTAAAGTGTCAAGGTACAACTGCTATCAAGAAGAATAGAAGGAAAGTACTTACTCAAGAATATGAGCACTTTGACTCGAAGGACAATGAATCCCTAACTGAGATCTATGACAGATTTCAGAAGTTGCTGAATGACTTATCCCTTGTCAACAAAGAATATGATTTGGAGGAGTCAAACTTGAAGTTCCTACTTGCTCTTCCTGAAAAGTGGGTCTTTAAGATCACATCAATTAGGAATAACTATCAACTTGACATCACACATCTAGATGAGATCTATGGAGTTCTGAAAACTCATGAACTAGAGATGGAGCAAAGGAGCAAGAGGAAAGGATCAAAAGCTAGACCAGTTGTACTCAAAGTTGAAAAGAAGCCAAAGGAGAAATATAGGAGAAAAAACTACTCCAAAGGGAAAGCCATGAATGCTAAGTCAGCTACTGAATCATCAAATTCTGATGATGACTCAAATCCTAATACTGAATCAGATACTGATAGTGATCACAACAACAATGAAGATATGGATCAAATGGATGCCCTGCTGGTTAAAAGCTTCAAGAAGATGGTCTACAGAAACTTAAAGAAAGGGAGAAGATTTTCCAAAAAAGGTTCCAGTTCCTCAAACTCTGATAAGAAGAACAACAGAAGAGATATTGATTGGAAGGAAGCTAGATCCGGAAAACCTGACAAGTCAAAAGAGAGATGTTACAAATGTGATGGACTTGGACACTTCAGAGCTGACTGCAGAAAACCCAGAGCTGAGAAGAAATAAGCTTTGATCTCAAAGAAGAGAAACTGGGATGATTCATCAGACTCAGATGATGGGATCAACTATGCTCTCATGGTAAATGCTAATGCTGAGACCGACAATGCTGAATTAAAGGTACCTCAGTCTACTCTTGCATTTGATACTGATGATATCTATGAATTAAGATTATTTCTTAAGACTCTGCATATTAGCTTTAGGGATCAAATGTTAGAGAACAATAGAAATCAAGAGTGAAAACTCTGTGCTTAAGAAAATGAATGATTACCTAGAAAGTGAGTTTCTTCCCATGCTAGAAATTCAAAAAGAAAGAGATAATGTTGTTTATGTTAAAGAAAAATTGTTAGGAAAACATGCTTATATAGAAAATGAGCTAGCTAAAGAGAGAAAAGTCATTAAACTTTGGACTAACTCAGGAAAGACAACTCAGGAAATCTTAGAGAATGGTTGTTGGGGATCAAGATTAGGATATTCAACTAGATCTAATTCTGATAAGAAAAGTAGAGAAAAAACTGAGAAAATAGAACCAATAAAAACTGATAGTCAGGTCAAATTGAACAAGGTTCAAATAAAAACCATTAAGTTTAATCCAAGTGCTAATAATGTTATATCAATCCATGAGGAAGGTACTACCTCAACACCAAGATCAAACTTAATTACTGAAAAGAGTGAGCAAGTTCACACAAACTTATTAAATATTGGTTCAATGACTCAGAAACAGCTTACGCATAAGCTGAAGGATTTACACATGAAAGAAAAGATGAAAAGGTCTAGAAAAAATAGGAATGACAAGGTAGGTGTTAATAAGAATGGAAATTATGTAACTCCTCCTAATGCACCTAAAAAGACCTGTTAAAATTGTGATAGCACTAATCATCTTGCTAATTATTGCAGGAAGAATAAAGAGATAAAAGCCGTTCCTTATAAATCAGAGATTAGGAATAGAACAACTAGATATAAACCACATAATCCTTGTTTTCATTGTGGCAGTGTTTGTCACTCTATTTATACGTGTAAACAGTATCACGGTTTGTATTATGATTTTTATAAACTGAAACCTTCTTTAGTTAAAGAAAAATCTGTTTCTGCATGTATAAATACTGATAGTAAGAATGTTAACATAAACTCTGATATGAAGTCTTCTGCTGCATATGTTAACAAACTTAAAAAGGCCAAAGGATCTAAGCAAGTCTGGGTCCTTAAAAACACTAACTGATTCAAATTAATGATTACAGGGTAACAGGAGAAATGCTCTAGTCTTGGACAGTGGATGCTCAGGACATACGACTGGTTATAAATCCCTGCTATCAGAATTTGAGGAGAAGGCTGGCCCAAGCATTTCTTATGGAGATGGAAACTTAGGAAAAATCTTGGGATATGGCAAAATCAAAGTTGGAAATGTCATCATTGAAAATGTAGCTCTCGTTGCAGGACTCAAGCATAATCTGATAAGTGTGAGTCAGATCTGTGACAGAGGTTACCATGTAAATTTTTATAAGGAGCATTGCGAAATTGTCAGTAAGTCTGATGTCAAGATCACATTGACTGGTGTGAGACATGGTAATTTATATGAAGCTAGGGTTTCCACAAAGTTTGATAATTCAAAATTTTGTCTACTGAGTAGAGCATCTTTGGAAGACAGCTGAAACTGGCATAAAAGACTTTCTCACCTCAACTTCAATAATATCAATGAACTTGTGAGGAAAGATCTTGTAAGTGGATTTCCCAATGCAGTGTTTACTCCTAATGGCTTATGTGATTCATGCCAGAAAGCCAAGAAAAAGAAGACATCTTTCAAGAGTAAAACTGAATCCTCAATTCTTGAACCATATCATCTACTTCATGTTGATCTCTTTGGTCTAGTGAATGTTATGTCTATTGCCAAGAAGAGGTATGCACTCGTAATTGTTGATGAATACACAAGATACATATGGGTGTATTTTCTGCACACCAAGGATGAATCTCCATCCATTCTTCTTGATCATGTGAGGAAGCTGGAGAAAGGATCAATATACAAAGTGAAGATCATCAGAAGTGATAATGGAACTGAATTCAAGAATAGATCTATGGAAGGGTTCTGCAAACTCAAGGGGATAAAACAAGCGCTTTCTGCTCCTGGAACTTCACAAGAAAATTAGTTGTTGAAAGAAAGAATAGTACTCTGATAGAAGCTGCAAGAACCATGCTAGAAGAAGCAAGATTGCCTACCTACTTCTGGGCTGAGGCTGTGCAAACTTCTTGCTTTACACAAAATGGTATAGTGATCAACAAGTATGGAAAAACACCATTTGAGTTGGTGAAAGGAAAGAAGCCAAATTTGAAGTACTTTCATATATTTGGTTGTAAATGTTTTGTTCTCAAAACTCATCCGGAGCAGCTGACCAAGTTTGATCTGAAAGATAACGAAGGAATATATGTAGGTTATCTGTTGACTACAAAAGCCTTCAGAGTTTACAATCTGAGAACAAGAATAGTCATGGAATCTATTCATGTATATTTTGATGACAAGAAGATAACAGGTCTAGAAGATGCAGATGACCATGACAAGTTGAGATTTGAAAATGAAGTACCTTACGCTGGACTTTTAAATCCTGACTCTGATACTATAAGTCCTGTTTTCACTCAAAGCTATGAGGTTCCACAGAATAGTGGAAATTCTTCTGATACTGAAGCATATGTTAAGGGGGAGCAACATGACTCAAATCCAGAGACTACTACAAGTGATTCAACTTAAGAAACATCAGTAGAAAGATCATCAAACTCATCTTCCTCAAATTTTGATGAGTCAACTACTAATAACCATGGGGACACTGATTCAGGGGGAGCATCAGGAAACAATAGTGGTACTACTCAAAGAAATAAAAGAGAATTCATGGATCAAGGGGAGGTTTTACTTCTAGGAGTCAACTTCCATCAGCTAGAAAATGGTCTAAGTCACACACACCTGACTTAATCATTGGAAACCCTGACAGTGGTATAAAAACAAGAAAACAACTCAGAATGAATGTCTCTGCCATTATTTTTTTATCTTAAAGTGAACCTAAAAAGGTCGAAGAAGCTCTACAAGATGCTGACTGGGTCACATCAATGCAAGAAGAGCTCAATGAATTTGAAAAGAACTAAGTATGGACTCTTGTGCCAAGACCAAAGAACAGATCTGTAGTTGGCACAAAGTGGGTGTTCAGAAACAAAACTGACAGTGAGGGAATTATTACAAGGAACAAAGCAAGACTGGTTGTAAAGGGTTACTCACAACAAAAAGGCATTGATTATGATGAGACATTTGCTGCAGTTGTAAGGCTAGAGGCAATTAGGATCTTTCTTGCCTATGCTGCTCACAAGAAGTTTAAAGTGTTCCAAATGGATGTGAAGAGTGCATTCTTAAATGGAGAACTCGAAGAGGAAGTTTATGTTGAACAGCCTCCAGGGTTCATTGATCCAAAGTATCCAGATTATGTCTACTTACTGGATAAAGCACTCTATGGATTGAAGCAAGCTCTAAGGGACTGGTATGAAAAACTTGCTCTATTTCTTCTAGAGATTGGTTTCACTAGAGGTACAATTGATAACACTCTCTTTTATAAATACCATGGTAAGGACTTGTTATTAGTACAGATATATGTTGATGATATCATTTTTGGATCTACTAATGATAAACTTTATGAGAGATTTTCAAAGCTAATGTAGTCCAGGTATCAGATGAGTATGATGGGAAAATTGAGTTACTTTCTGGGGTTACAAGTCAAATAGACTAATGAAGGAATCTTCATAAATCAATCCAAATACACCAGGAACTTACTCAAAAGATTTGGAATGCAAGATTGTTCAACTGCATCAACTCATATGGCCACTACAACCAAGTTAGATTTAAATACTGGTTCTTCAGTAGATATAACTAACTAAAGAGGTATGATTGGCTCACTCCTATATCTGACTACTAGTAGACCTGATATCATGTATGCTACATATCTCTATGCAAGGTTCCAAGCTGACCCTAGAGAACCTCATTTATTAGCTGTGAAAAGAATCTTCAAGTATCTTAAATGTACCATGAATCTGGGATTACGGTATCCTAGAGATTCAGACTTTAAGCTAATTGCATGCAATATAGACAGGAAAAGCACTGCTGGAAGCTGCCAATTTCTTGGAGGCAGATTGGTTTCTTGGTACAGCAAGAAACAAAATTCAATTTCCACATCAACTGCAGAAGTAAAATACATTGCTGCAGGAAGCTGTTGTGCTCAGATTCTATGGATGAAGAATCTGCTGCTAGATTATGGGTTAGACTATTCGTCTATTCTTATATATTATGATAATCAAAGTGTTATTACAATAACAGGAAATCCAGTGCAACATTCAATGACTAAGCACATTAGTATCATATACCATTTCATAAGGAAACATGTGGAAGCTGGTACACTGGAATTGGTCTTTGTTCCAACAGATTAGCAAGTAGCGGATATATTCACCAAGCCTCTCTGTGAAGCCACATTCACAATATTGGTGAATAAATTGGGAATGATTTCAGGACAGTTCTCAAACTCTGATAAATAAGTCTGCTGATATTTTTAAGCATGGTATCTTATTATTTGTCAATACTTGTTAGATATTGATTCTTATGATAAATGCTTGATACCATGATAACATACAAACTGTGCTAAATGATCTTATGTGAAAATTGCATGTTAAAATACTGATTATGCTTATAAACTCTGTTATTAGTTAAACTTGTTTTGACTAATAGTTTATGTCACTAGTTGATAAATCCTGATACTAGTAATTAAGATACTGATAATGGTTAAACCATGATTGACTGTTATACTTCATTGATTATTTTGAATTTATTCGAAATAAATTGTTAACAGTATTTTTAATTAATCAGTGAGTGAGTGGAATATCTTTTAATTGCTTAAATGGTTTAGCTACTGATGCAAGTATCCACTGATACTTGAGTATTTTACATTGGGAATAGGAATATAAAGAGAGAGATTACTTTTTGTTTTCCTAGATACGCGTAATCGTGTATGCTTATTATGTCTAATTATTGCATGGTAAATCAAAGAGTCTCTTCAGTTTCTACTTTCTTTTCTATAAATACAACCCTTCACTCTCAAAGCTTCTCATTACCTTTTTCACTCACTAATTCCTAAATACTAATAATCTTCATTACAAATCTATGGCCATCTATTCTCTTTTACATGGAGTCTACCTTCCAATAGCAAATCCTAATTACGGGAGATTGTATTTCGACATTGGTCGACTCTGGGCAGTCTTCCACGGCCAAGATTATCATCACTCTGAGATTCCTCAGTCATTTCTTGATCGACTGAACTTAGATGACACTGGGTCCCTTCATCTCTTTAGACTAGATGTTCAGTTTGAAGAGATGAGAAGAGTTGATGTGGCATCACAAAGGCGTCTTGAGGAACAAAAACGCCACCTCGTATGATTGGCATTGTAAGAGAATATTATTTCTCTTGCAGGTTCAATATCAAGGATCTTCCATCGGAGGACAATGAAGAAGTTAGAAGAAGAAAATAAAAAGAAGCTAGAATAGATAGATTTTTTAGGGTTTTATTTTCAAAATTCTATAAAAATCTTGTATTCTACTTCTTAATAAATGAATGAATATATATTATCTTCTTTTGCTTCATTAAGTGACTTCTTGGTTACTTTCTTGTATGTGTGCTTGAATGTTCTTAAATGTTAAATGTTAAATCAGTATTGCATGGTAAACTTCAGATATTTTTCACAGTGCATATGGATAAACTAATCTCTATTTGAGTTCATGTGATATTTCAGTACAGATTGAGCACTACAGGAAGTAACTATTGTCTAAAGAAGAAAATTTAAGGAATATTTAATTCTTAACCACTAAGAGTTATAATCTTTGAGTGTTACAATTCAAAATCTTTTGAAACTTTCTTTTCTGCTCAAGAAAGTTGTCCACACTCAATCTCAAATTTCATATATCTTATATCTTAAAATTTCTTCTTACAAATGAAACACTTGAATTCTTTTCTCAAATATTGACAAAAATTATGTGACATAATTCTTGAATTATGTTCACCATTCAAAAACAAAATTTAGTTAGTTAGAGACTACTTATTGAGCTAGATCTTGATGATATTAACAGAGATATAGATGTTTCATCAGTTTTTACTGAAGACTCTGGGATAGCTTTCATTAAACACATTCAAGTGTTAGTTGTTTGCAAGAACAAGGTTTGAGATCATGGTACATGACACTAACCTGATCAAATCCTCTCTAATTTAAATGGAGGTTTTCATTATTGATGAACAATAATTGTCATAACCACAGTATCTACTGTGAGTCTAATTATGAATTCACAAGATATAAATACTGGTATTACTTTATCAGCATTTAGTTTAAATATTCATTTAGTTCTTTCATCATTTATAGTATGTTTTTCATGATATTAATCCTGTTGAAATGATTACATCTAGACCTTAGTTAAGTACTACCTCTAGTTGTATGATCACATATCACCCTTCTTTAATCACCTCTTATTTCTGTAGGACAATCTTTCTGAGCCTATTCCTGTGAGATGTGCGAAAAGAGTGAAAGAAAAATATAATTTAAGAGAGGCAGGATCCTTCCTGGTAAAAGGAGAGGTAGATGAGAGATAGAATTTAGTAATCCTTGTGAGGAAGCTCTGACTGTTAAAAGTCATGAGATATGTGGTGTGAGGAGTAGTGAGACTACTGTAAAAGAATAGAGAGATTAAGTTTTAATTTGCTATATATTTGCAGAGGATCAGAGTACTAAAGGAAAAGATGTTGAACAACAGACTGTTGAATCTCAGGAAAACTCTGATGTATCAAAGGCTATTGATCACCCTGCAAGTCTAAGTTATAACGACACGTATATTTCTGTAATATTTAAATATGTAATTATTGTGTAGATAATTAATAAAGAAGTTTATATTACTTATGGTCCCTGTGTTTAGTTATTATTGTTTATATGTGATTGTTGGATTGCGTAGTGTGTTTTTATGATTAGCTGGTGCACAATGTTATTTTTGATTCACTTTTAAAAAATGATTTTATGACAATTTTATTTCCAAAATTATTTGGGTTGTCTCCAAAATTGTTTTTATGATTTTATAATCTTGCTAATTATTTTAGGGATTTTACAAAATTTACAAATCAATATTTTGTTATTTATTTATTCTTCAATGATTTTCTGAATTCATTTAAAATGTAAAATCCATATTTAATTCTTGGATTCTTCAGAAATTATGAAACTCATATTTTATTATGTTTACAATATTTTGAGAATTTTAAAATTATTTTGGTAATTTTCGGGAGTAATCTTACTCGCGCGTTGTTTCGTTTATTTATTAAATGCGGGTATAAGTTGTGTTTGTAAAGTGCTTTAAAAATTATTAAAATTTTATTTTATTAACTCTGGAATATTTTGAGAATTTTGGTATTAAAATTTTAATTTTTCGATAAATTTTAAAACGCGATTGGTTCGTCAAACTAGCAAAAACGAACCAGAAATTTTACCAAAAGGATTCAAGACACGTGTATTGCAATTAGAAGGTGGGAGTGATACGTGTAAGTAGCAGGGTGTTTTTTTTACAATCAATTTCTTTGTCTTTCTACTCTCGGTTGTCTCTCTCTTTCGTTATCTCTCTCTGCTCTTAATCTCTCTCTCGCCTTATCTCTCCTCCATACTCTCTCTACCTCCTCCGTTTTCCTTTTTCTCCTCCCCTCTATATCTCTGTTTCTCCTCCCGTTTTTCATCACCGCCGCCGTAGCTTTGTTCTTCCGGTTCGTTTCCGGTGACCTTTGGTCTGATTCTTTCTGGTTGATGTATATATATGTATATATACGTATATATATGTATGTTCTGTGTGTGTATTCAGTTGCATGTGTGTGTGTGTCCCTGTTTTCCCTGATTCTTGTCGCTGTTCTTTTAGTTTTCCGGTTGATTGTTGCAGTCTGTGGTTATGGCGCGTGTTGGCGCACGTGTTGTGCAGGTTGGGATTTAAATATTTTCTGGTTTTATGCAGGAATTTTGACTAATATTTCGTGATATAAAATTTAATTCGTGCGGGATATGATTTTAATAAATTGGTGAAATTTATTAGGACACTCGTGTATTTTCGGGCACCAATAAATTTTGCCCCCGCGCGCGATGAATTTTTACGAGCGCGCGGTGAACGGTGATGACCCTGTTCTGAGTCCTAAATATTTTAATAAATAAAATTTGTATAAATTATGTGCAGGACTAAAATTTAGTTATGTGATGATTTAAATTGATTTTGTTAGGATTTGACGTCGATTGATGTTTATACAAATCGAGTACATATATCTCGTTTAATACAAATCAAACCATGATTGTTATGTGCACTATTATTACGTATATGTTATTGATATTAATATGCTTACGAGTCGAGAATTATATCGTTATGTAATTAGTTAGTGAGGAAAAGTCAAGCATAATCGGTTGTCTAACCTAGGTTGTTTCGATTTCGTAGGATCGAGTCAAAGGACCCAGTAGTTGAAGCCAATTAGAGTTAAGCCAGAGTTAGTGCAAAGCTTCGTAAGGCAAGTACCCCTGAACTAATCTTTTATAGTTCAGTTTATATGAATAGTTGTTGATTTAAATTACATACTGGAACAGAACATTTTAAGTTACGTATTCCCCGTATTTAAATATGTTTTACTGAACGACGTTTTGGGGAAAAAGTAACTTCTGAAAATGCCTATCTCTAAATTGTGATTAAAAATTAAAAAGGGATTTTTAGAATGTGTGTTGTAATCGTTTAAACATAGATAGGTGTAAATGATTTTGGAAACTGGATAAAAATAAATCAGATATTGGATGGTCAGTTGGCGTAAGAGGTCCGTTATTAGGTAACGGCCCAGCATGGTTGTGTAAGAGGCTAAGTCGGATGCGCACACTGGTAGGCCGCTTAGTCTAGCATGACAGAGACCTAGCTAGTCTCTGAGATCCGGAACGAAATTTGTGGTGGGATAGACTGATCAGCTATCCCTAGAATTCATCCTCTTTTATATATCTGATAAAGGTTTAATGGTTCCCGAAACGGAACAAATGGTTTATAGTCCCCGTAACGGGACAGGTGATTTATGGGTCCAGCAATGGACAGTGGTTTTGGAAAGGAAATAGCATGCTAAAATTGAACTCTGGTATTTTTACACAACACACTACATATGATGTTATTTTGCAATGCATGCTAGTTTTGATATCCAGTTTATACCTGTTTTACGGATTTTTTGTATATCAGTTTAATATATGTTCTTATAATGTTTTATACATCTCGTTACTGGTTATTCATATAGAGGTACTGTTGAGCAATGGATTGCTCACCCTTGCAGCTTGTTTTGTATTTATTTATTGCAGATGTCTAGAAGACCAGGTCAACGTAGAGTGTCAGCCTCCGGTCCCGGCTCCTCTGAGGTAGTTATATCAGACCCTGAGGTCTGATGAGTTGCTGTAATAAGTTAGGATGTCTGGTTTTGATTAAGTTAGTGTGTGTGTTGTAACCTAAATAATACTTGAACCTGTTTCGGCTCCTGGGTGGGGTCGTGTATTATAATAAAGTATATTTAGTAGTTTTTATTATAATTTATCATATTTTGGTGACGTTAGCCCCTGACCCCGGGGTTGAGGCCGTCACATAAGTACTGATACTTTCTTGCAGTCCATACATTCTACTATTCCACCAAATGAGATCATCCTTGTTTTTGTTGAAAAATAGTCCATTCATTCTTCTTTTCCATCACTTGAAGAAAACCCAATTGTTGCTGAAGATGTAGTAGAACAACAGTCCATTCATAAAGATTCATCCATTTCAGAATCACCACAACATTCTACAGGACCCTGCACTCCTGAAAATTAATTTTGAAGCTCCAATTCATTTATCTACAATACTTGAAGATGTGGAGATAAAAGTTGAAGGTGTGGAAGCTTCTGAAGCCACTAGATCAATTTCTAATTCTATTCTGCATACTGAAGCTGATGATAAATTTCAGAAACTAGTGCAAGATCTAGCTCCTATTGAAGAATCTAATGATGGTAAAGAAACTCATGTATCTAATGTTTTGTTAGATCTTGAAGATAATCTTTTCTTTCCTGAAGATATGCCTATGCATGTGAGACAACATAAAATGAAAGAGTTAGATGCTAAGAAGAAGCAGGATTATTCTGATAATCTCTGGAATGCTTATTGGAAAGAAAACACATATCCTATTTCCAGAACACGTGCAGTTGAATATCTGGAAACTGAAAAAAAGAAGATTACAAATCCTGATATGTTGAATCATCTGAAAGCGTCTACTTTGGTTGTCAGATCCTTACACACAGCACATGAAGTAACCACTACTCAAATCAATCAGATTAAAGAATCGTTGATTGCTTCAAAGCTGCTTACTCATCAGGATATTCAATAACAAATTTCACCAATAGTTGCCAGACAAATTTCATTTGAAGCTAGTCAAACTAAATTGGAAGCTAAACAAGATCAAATGTCTGTTCAACTTACAGAAGTACAGAATTCAATGGAGCCGATTCTTTCTCTACTGCTTAGTGATGATGCCAAAAAGGGGGAGAAAATTGATAAATCTAAATGCAAACAGCTTTCATTATTAAGTACTGATGATGAAAATTCTGATGGAGGTAATAAGGGGGAACAAAAGGAGAGTAAAAAAGGAAGCAGGAGGAATGAAAGAGGAGTTGAAGAATTGACTGTGACTACTAAAATGCAAAAATCTTCACAAGTCAAAATTGTTGTTGATGAAGACCAAGGTATTCTGGAGAAAGAAGCTGGTGCTTAAGCAAGCCAATATCTTTAAACTCTGAAAGTTAAAGGAAGAAAGAAAACTATGTTCTACAAGGATCCAAAGATTCAATTATTTGATTCTGTGGTGAGTAGAAGAATATTTGCAAATGAAAATCCTAGAGTTGATCTTGAACAGCTAAGGCAAACAAAGGAAGACTTTAAAAATTCTATGAAGACAATAAATGCTAATATTATTGTTGTTTCTCAAGTACTTTATGAAGATGATCCTTCTAACAGACCAACCAGTGGTATAGTTATAAGGGAAATCAGTTGGGCAGAAGATGAAAGATCTCTCAGATCACAAGCTATTAGAACTGCTGACATGAAACTTAAAGGAAATGAGAAGATAAAAGAAAAGTCAAGGTTTTCAAAGACTAAAGCCAAAGCTGGAGTCAGTATCTAAAGGAATTTAAATCTTAAACTCTGATAGATTTAATCTATACAGTAGTTCAAGCTCTTGATACTGAAGAAAATTTACTTGAAGCAGAAATCTTTCAAGTTAGTCAAAGAAGGAAGATTTATGGAAGCATTCTGAGCTGAGGAAGTGAAGTTAACCTCTGACATTGTTCAACTTAAAGAAGCAGTTTAGGATGAAGAGTTAAAGTCTGATATTCACTGAAGCAAGATTATATATGCATACTTGATTCTTGCATTTAGATAATTTTGACAGCATCAATTGGAACTTGTCCATAATTTCATAATGAACAAGTAGGGGAGATTGTTAGGAGCAATTGATGATATCAAACAGAAACTATAAGAAGCATCTATAGATGGCAATTACTAGCATCGACATATGATGGTGATAAGCATCGACCGATGATTACAAGCATCAACGAATGATGATGCCATCGACGGATGTTGATATTCGACGGATAACGATATCGACGGATGATGATGTCAACGGATAACGAAATCAGTATTTGTCACATCAGTTGATCTTTGAAGAGGAAAAGGAAATAGGAATTTTAAGTCGCACTACACCATAAATGACCTATCGCAACCCCTCTCCTAATGAAAGTTACCTAATATGTTACCTTAGCTACGCTACTTGTGGCCTAATATAACACGGTGGTTTTTGTGTTACAATAGCCTAAAACATGGTGTTGCATTAGCTCGAAAGTGTTGCAGCTTGTAATATATTTGTAAAAGTGTTAGTTTAGAGTATCAAAATATTAATAAAATATGTTTTTAAGATTAAATATTAATTTAAATTAAAACTATAATAATTTAACGTGATTTACGAATTGAATAAATAACATACATGATGATTTACGAATTTATACATAATAAACTTTAAAAAGTTTCAAAATAGAAATATTTTAAGGTATTAAAATTTAAAGAAATTAATATGTAAATTTTAAAAGTATTAAAAAGTTAAAATATATATTCCCCTCATTTTAATACGAGCACTAATGTACGTGTCTTAAAAATAAAAAAATATTAAAAAATTAAATATACGAATTGTAGAAGTAATAAAATACACATAAGTAATTAATTCTTTTCTTAAATAATTATTTAAATTTTATTATTAAAATATAAATTATAAATATATGTGTATCTAATTGGACTCGCATCGGCCCGTATTTGGGCTAAGCGGGTAAAATATGTGTTACTGGGCGCCTAAATTTTCAGAAGTTGTTTGAATTTTTTAAGATTTACTCGGCCACCCATTTCACTCGCTTCGTCTTTCTCTCTCGGTACCTTCTTTCTAGCTAATCTCTCTTTCTTTACCATTCAATTTATAACACTTAATTAGAGTTTTATATTTCTAATTAGGGCTCGATTGAATTGGGGTCGAGGCTTTAGTTCATCGTGAACCTTTAATTAGGGTTCAATTAACTTATAATCCCTTAAACTTCATCTAATATCTCCCTCTCTCTGATTGGTGTTCATCGTTTGGTTTTGCACTTGAATGGCTTTGTTTTTTCTTGGACTAGCAGATCGGTTGAGTACTTTGTATAGATATTTCAAGTTTGAATATACATCTGGATAGATTGTCCCTCTCTGTGTCAGGCAAAGGTACGTGTAACTGCTCTCTCTCTCTCTCTCTCTCTCTCTCTCTCCTTGTGTCGGTGCGTGTGTCTTTATATTTTTTTGATGTTGGACTCATCATTTTGTTGCTTAAACTCCCAAGATTATGTATCTCAAGATTACTTATCTCATATTCATTATTTCTTGAAAATTTTGGTTGAGTATGTTGATTCTTGACATGGGTTTTTAGTTGTTGGGTTAAATTACTAAATGGAGGGTGTTGCTTTTAAGGTGTTTGCTTGTGTTAGTTCTCTCTCTCTCTCTGTATGTGTAATTTGCATTAGCATTTGAGTTTTTCATCATTACTTACATCCGTATTTTAATGGTCAAAAGTTTAGCTTTTGTGCTGCCTTTTCGGCGCATAGAGCTCTTGTAAGTTGAAGTGGATTCTTTATAGGCAACTGAAATAACAATCTCAACTTATTGCAGCTAAAGTTGAATATTGTGTTTTTTTAATAGTCGTGGTTTGGTTGATTTCGGTTGCAAATTTAATGTTGTGAAGACTTTTTAGTTTTATAGGTACATGGTAATCCAAAGCATTAACAGACCTAGTAGATGTAAGCTGACCTTAGTAGGAGTAGTTGTTTTGTGAAGATTTTTCCGTGGCATTTTGTTAGAATTTTGGAAGATGTTGAAGATTTTAAAACATTAATATTTAGCAATTCCAATAATGGAAACAATCTCTAATGGCCACAGAAATTATGAGTTAATGCTTAATTAACAGTTGGGAATCAGGTATGATAGTGGGTGCACATTGTTTCACTTCAACCTATATCTAGAAAACCTTTATATTTTGTTTTTAACCCTTTATTGCCTCTTTTCTGCATAGGTATTCTGTAGGAAGACCTTTATTTTTTTTACTTGACTCATGATGATAGATACATGATCAAAACAATGAAAACGGCTGAAGTGAAAGTAAGTTGTTCCTCTTATGATGCACATAAAACTAATACAATCAGTTTTCTGATCAAAATTTCTCTGGTTTAATTTTTATGTCATATTTAGGTCCTCCTAAGGATGCTCTCGGCCTATAATAATCATGTGCATGCTTACCAGAACACTCTGGTTACCAAGTACTTTGACTACATTATGTAAAACTAAACGGAACAGCACATAATAAGGTAACTTGAAAGCACTTGTACTTGTATGATTTTGGTTTTGGCATTTTTACAACTCTGAACAAACACAAATCACAAATCTTGTACAATTTAGGACGCTTCATTATCATGGAAAATCTCTTCTGTTCTGAATACACAATTCACAGACGACTTGACTTAAAAGGATCATCTCTTGGACGTAGTACTAATAAGCCCAAAGCAGAGTTGATGCCAACACGATTCTCAAAGATCTTGATCTAATTTTTTTATTTCGACTACAAAAAACATGGTTTCAAGAATTCAGAAGGTTTGTTGTTGGATTTGTTTCCTTTTTCATTTTAGTCTTTGATATCCTCTCAAGTTGTTCCTCTAGAAGTAACAGTTTGATCTTGCATTTTGCTTGCAAATGAAATTCAATGTTGTTATACCAGGTAAGTTGACAGGGATTGCTGCTGATCTTATTCCCCCGGGAGCTCGAACACCTACTGGTTTCTACTAATCCTCAACACATCATCAAACCTTAAATTTCAGCTTCTTAAGTATGAAATATTACTTGTACTAAAATGCCTCTTCTTTTGTGTAGCCAATGGTGATTCAAACACGGATTCAGTTCCTCATCTTTAAATAGCAAACATGGATAGACTTCTTCTAGACCCTGCAGGGTACATATTTATCCATCCATTTACAACATCTGTTACTTTGGTATACGAATGCATAGGATTTAAGTGCTAATGTTTGTTAAAATGAGAATGACAGGGGGCTAGTTCCTCCTTAATCAAGCCCTAGTTTATATAGAAATATTTAGATTGAACCCAAATGAGCAGTACTTTTGGTTGTTTAGTTTTCCAGCATAAATCCCCTACTGAATTAAAGTAGTCACACATATTGGAAGGATACATTCCTCAAGTTCATTATATTTTAGATTTTGGAAAGGTCAGACTTTTAACATCTGCCTTATTTGCTCTGTTCATGTCAGAATGAGGCATGTAATATATCTTGTTCATTATTTGACTATATAAGAAATCAAGCATCACCGATTTTATCGACATTTGAATTAAAAAAACATAGTTTAAGGCCTTGATAATCTGAAGCAGCTCTGTTTTTAACTTATTATATTTGTTCCATATATTTATTTGTTTACTTGGTAGCAAACTTGTGAAGCCATCGTGATTCTCCAAAAGTAAGGTTTACTTGTATTTATTAAATTCTTAACGTCTTTCCTTTCACCTAATCTAACTTGCTTGTCAGTACTCATGAAATACATATGCTTGCTAGCATGTGTTCTAAGCCTTGGATTATTGTAGCAGTAAAGGAAGGGTATTGTATCATGACCTCCAGGCTTCTCTGTTTGATCAAGTTTTCTCATTTATTTTAATCTCTTATCCATTGTATCATGCTTCTGCTACATATTTCAGTATTCGATCAATACCAGTTCTAAAACATATTAGTTAAAAAATAATTATATTTTTATTTTAGAGCTAAATAATTGTTAAAAAATAGTTCTTTAATTGTAAATAACTTATTATTTCTGCAAAAAGTTATAAGTTGAAATTATTTGCTAGGCTAAACAAAAGAACTTGATAGACAGATTATAATACTTATCTAAAATATTTGCTACCCTTAAGTGAGAAATCAAACCCAAACAATGAAAAAAATTATTAACTTCTTTACAGAAATAATTACAATGTAAGATTTTAAAAAATAACACCTTTACAAATAATGTAGGATTTCTTCCTCTTACTTTTTTGAAGACATAGTTAAAGATATTAATTGTTGTTTATTTTTATATAAAATGCAGGTGAGCAACTGTGGCTAGCAAAAATAATCTGCAGGAAGCAATGAACATGAAATCACAGTTTGTGCATTCTGCCCTTTTCACATGTTTTCATACAAGCCAATAATTTTATGTTAACATATTGTAGTTGTCGTAGCTTTAGATAGAGAGAGTTAATCTACATGTTGCTTAGCTTTTAAATGCAGCCACCTCCATTTATATACATTAATATTCTTGCTTAGTCTTCTATTTTAGTTGAATTTTATTTTCCAACTTTAAAGGAACTATATTTTCTTTTTGAATAAATTATATTTTTGTAAGGTGTATCTGGCCCCTTTTCAGTTCATGTAAAAGGATCAGTCTACATAAGTAATCATGCCATCTTTATGCTATTCTGTTGTGCTTTCGTGCTTCGCTTCAAGACTGCTGACTTTGAATTACCTAAAATAATCAGAAATTGTGTTTGGCTCGCTCGCAGATGATGTTTTACGAGTTCATGCCTAATGGTGATGATTGGGCTGGAAAGGCTAGAGCAGCGACAAATACAACAAGCCGTAAGGCGTATGGTACACCAACAACTAGCCGCGGCAGCTTCTAGTACCAGTGTTTTTCAAGTTTATAAGCGTATAACGCAATCTATTAAGTCGTGAACTAGTTTAACTTTTGTTTATGTAGTTTAACTTTTGTTGGATGTTGGATGTTTTAGTAGGGGTTGGATGTTTTAGTAGGATGGTTGTTGGATGGTTGGATGTTTTGGGAGGATGTTTGTTAGATGTTTGCTGTTTTGGATGTTTTATTCAATTTGGGGTTACTTAAATACCAATAGCATATTTTTAATTTCTTATTTGTCAAAGTGTTACATTAGCTTCATAAACTGTTACTGATAGGGAATAAATAAATCCTGATTACGTAATTAATATTACATTAATTACACATGGTTTGGGCTACAAAGCCCAATAAGAAGATGTATGACATTCAGACCAAAAAGGTTAACACATTCATCAGGCCTGATGGACCAGATCAGGCCTGATGGAACAAAGAAGGCCCAAAACCCTGAATATTAATTAATTTCATAATTAATTAATAAGGGATAAGTCAGCTGATAAGATGAGTCCTAATGGAGAAATAAATCGTTGTAGATTGACCTCCAAGGAACCTGGTGGGATAAGGAATCAACTTCCTACTTCTTAGGACTCCCAAGTCCATTCTAATTCTGAGACTTGACCACCAAATCTCCTAACCCAAGTCCAATTCAAGGACTCCCAACATCTATATAAGGGGCCTCACCCCACAAATAAGAACTACATTTTTTGACTTGATCTTTGGCAATCAGCAAGGTACGTAGGCATCTTGTTAAGGCAGATCGAGTCACGAAACACAAGAGCAGTCAAATCGAGACTCTAAGCTCACGTTCCCTAGTAATAAATACAGCAATTAGTATACCTTAATTTTTGATCCATAACAGTTACCGTAGACAATGTAAAATGTTTCAGTAGTTTGCTTACAAATGTTACATTAGCTACTAAAAGTGTTACCATAGATTCTTAAAATACACCATAAAAGTGGGACCCACAAGCCACGTCATTACATGCCACGTCATCAATGTGGCCCCACACTGCGACATCAGCATGCCATGTTGCATGCCATGTCAGTATTTCACGTCATTTTGAAAATTTTGTGTCCCTCTAATGTAACATACGTTTTACGTTACATTTGGACTGTTTTTTGTTACCTTAGGGGCCTAGGGTAACAGAAAAGGCCATGTTACAGTATGCAACGTTTATGTTAGATTAGGTACCCTAAGCTATCACCAAAAAAACTAACTTAAATTTTATGTTACCTTAGGCCGTTTTTAGCCTTTAGTAACGTTAAAAGGGCCCTGTTGTAACTTTATTTTTGGTTATAACAGGCTTTTTTTGGTGTAGTGTCGGTGAAAGACTTTATCTCAGAAGCAATATAGATTTCCTTGTTGTTAATAGAATAGGATTCCTTATACATTGGTAATTGTGCTCTATATAAACCATAGATTAGGTTCATACTATAAGCATTGCGATATTGTTATATCTTTCGCATAATCTAGCAGCCCTCAAGGATATTTGTTCATCCTTTCGAGAGAGTACTTGTGTAATAAGTTTTTATAAGATTAATATAAAAATTGTTGATTCTGTTGAAGATTTATCGAGTTGATTATATTAACTGTATTCACCCCCCTCTACAGTTGATTAAGGGCCTAACAGAAGAATTGGACATTAATATAAATTATTATAATATTATATAGAGTCAACATAAATTATAATTTAAATTGTTATAAGAAGTTGACTTCAATATCAATTAGAATAAGAATTGGCCAAACGATCAATTAAGTTTTTAATGTTAATCGGAGAAAATAAAAAAAGTAACATGTTTTACTTAAAAAAGGTAATTATTTTATATACTAATTAAGTAAGGGTAATTAAGTAAATTAATGAAATTTTTAATAAGTGTAATTAAGTAAATTAACAAAGGACTGTACTAACCAAATTTTTAATATTTCGTCTATTATATAATAATATAGATTGAATACTTCTAAATTGATTGAAATCTGGTTGACTACACCCAAAAATTTTAAAATATGAATTGAATATCATCATATTTTAATGGAAAGTTAAAGTTTTTAAAAATCTAAATTGAATAACTCCAAACTCTTAAAATTTAAAAATCTTATAGAATCTAGAAAGAATGCACTCCCCTCAATTACCTCTTTATTTTTTTCTATAAGATAGTATTTATTAAAATTAATATTTTATTTTTTCTTAAAAAATCGTGTTCTTTTTCCAAATAAAAAATAAGATCTCAATGCTCGTAAGTACTCTAAATTAGGTGAGTATAAAGGATTTTTGATGTGAATGTAAGGCGTATTTTTTTAATTACAGAATTTGATTAAAAAAATATAACTTTACCTTTGAAACTTCACCATGTAGTCGTATAACTCCCCTCCTTAGGGCATTTTCCTCAAAAAACGAATAAAAACAAATTCATGAACGTGCTTGTAGTAACACCGTAAAATGATCTGAGTAGAACCGGACAACCCTATGCTCAAGTTTCGTATACTTTTATTTTTAATGTGTCCAAATTTATTTTTAAGGTGTATTTTTGTGTCAAGATCTTCCACCTCCAACGACCACCGATCTCCATTTCATGCCACCACCTTCGACGATCATCAGAAAATCATCACTGTCAAATATAACATCACAGCCATCAAACAAAAAATCATCACCGGATTACATAAAATCACTACCAGGAAATGAAAATCACCGCATCCAACGACCATTTCTACTCACCTTATCCAACCATCAGCTTAATTTATCAACTCCGATTATCAACATTCTAACAATAATCACGAGATTTAATTATAAGTCATAACAATAATCACTAGCCACACCAAATCACGATTACCACATCACCGCCACCACCGCCTGACCACCACCACCATCTACAAACCCCGAAATATGAAAAATCACCTATTACAAAGCAAAATCCCCGGAAATGAACAAAAACAGATTACCGCTACGTCATGTGGAATTAAAACTATCTAATCGGGAAAAGAACAAAATACGGCTCAATCACCGAAAAACGACGAGCTCGAGTTACTTCAGACGGAGATGAACAATTATTCAACCAGAAAAGCGGAGAGGTTAACGATGAATATGAGGCGGTGAGGTGGGTCCGATGAAAGGCTTCCAGGAGAAAGGGAGAGAGAGAGAGAGAGAGGGAGAGAGGGAGGGGGAGGGAGAGAGAGAGAGAGAGAGAGAGAGAGTATCTGGTGTTTTCCGGCAATGGCAGACGAGGGAGGTGGCTGTTGCGTGGTGGTGGGTGTGTGAGTGAGTGAGTGGATGGTGGGTAAAGAGGTGGATGAAAGATGAAGTATAAGATAAAAATTTAAAATGTGTGGTTCTGATTTAATATACGGATAAAAATATATGGTCAAGATTAGAACTCAGTTCTCACAATAATGTGGGTTCTCATTTAAGGAAATACATATACATATATATATATCTGAAATTTATCACGGTTAATAAGCCATATTTTGCAGGAAATTAAAACTTATATAAGATATTAAGAATTCTAAATAATGATCTATTTGCAAATATAAGGGGTTAAAAATATATTCTATATATGAAGTCAATCTAATATTGTTAGGGCGAAAACACGCGATAATATTCACGCAAGTATATACGTTCGCAAGTAGTATAAGATATAAATCAGATTCGTTACCATAGAGACTGGTTTAGGTTAAGTTCAATTTATGCACCTATGTAATAATGTATGGTTATTGCTCAATGCTAAGACAAATAACAAATTGGGTTTTTATTAAACTAAGAGAATATACTAAATAACATTAACTAAGAGAATTGAGGTTAAATTACTATATATGACAAACATGGGATTCTAACTTCATTACTACTTCATTCAATAGCCTTATTGTTCTTAACCTTAGCATGTGATGGTGATGACATGTAACACCCCCAAATCCGGGGTCGGAGATCCGGGTTGTCACAAGTTCCATTTCCCTTAATAACACCCAATCTTAATAAATAATCAACTACTCTGTACTGTGACCCCACAATAAACACACACACCAGAAGTTATAGTCTCAGAGATGAACACTCAAAAATAACACAAGTCCTTATATTCCACAATTATAAACCGTACCTTAAAAAGGTTCTGAATAAATTTACATATTCCTTGCCATTATTACAATTCATATTATACATAAGTCTGGTTCATCAATAGTTGAAAACCTAGCCTATTGGTAGCTCCTACCTCAGCTACGGCGGAATCAACACTTTCAGAAGACTGTGAAACGTTTTCTAACCGCTTGCGAATCTGGAGCTTGGTCCTGTTCATCTTTTCTATCTGTTGTTGTGTGATGAAAGAAGAAAGCAAGGGTGAGCAGCAAGCCCACCAAAATAATATGTATAATGATTAACAATATATGAGCCTTCTCATAGTACTCATGAAAGTCTTGGTCAAAAGAAATGAACCAAGTTTGATATCTTAATGCGATGAAGTCGCAAAATATTCAGTATATATACATATATACTTTTCAAAATCTTGGAAGTCCTCTTCCATGCATAATATACACAGAGTTCCAGTTTATAACTGTATAAAAATATCGTTGCAAGGTGATCTCATATATCTACCCTTGTCTCAACGTTTTTCTGAAAATCTTTGATATGCATAAGATAATCATTAAATAGATATAAGTTGAAAATATGAAGTTACAAGATACCCCAATATACTTATATCTTTTCCAAATATTACTTGAACTACCACCGTTCAAGTTATAATCAGTTCAAAAGTTCATCACATAGATGAGACTACAAGACAAGATTTGAATAGATTCAATCTTTGAATATCATTATAAATAATGAAGTTACGAGATACTTCATTAAATCCCGATATATATATACACCTATATATATACATTTCATACACTCCTTGAAAACCTCTGTTATGAAAATTATAAACAGAGTTGCAATATCCAATGAATTTGGAAAGGAGAAAACCTTGGCATAAACCTGATATCTTGCTGATCAGGAAAAGATACCAATAAGTAACCTTTTCTACTAGTAGACGGACGAATTCCCCACTGGTCATCACCCTGGTCGCAATAGGACCTTATGCTGGACTGCCACTCAGCCACTTACGCATTTGATGGACTCCCACTGAGCCACTTACACTTTCATGGACGCCCACTGAGCCCATGTTGCTTATGCCGACTCAAATAGATGAACTTACTTCCCGAACGATGGGCAAGTAATCAAGATGTTTTCTCAAAATAGCAACCTCGTTGTGAATGTAAAATACACCACTGAGCCGGATCCCTCAAGTTTTGAACGAGTATTTAAATCCCCTTTAAAAGGAAGATCTTAAATATAAAAATGAGTTTTGGGATCCGCTCTAACTTTTAAAAATCATTTTGAAGACTCGAAAACACTTTAAAGAGTGTTTGGAGTAATGCTGATTTAATGAAATAAATTAGTCCCAATATATTAGAAAATATCTTAATATTATTATTTAAATAATATTCCCATAAAGAATAATCTTTATAAAAATAATTGAAGTAGAAGTTTTAAAACTTATACTTGAAATGAGTATTAAATAACCAAAGATATACTTATACGAAAGTACTATCTTTATTTGAATAATCAAAGATAAGTTTGATTATCGACACCTTATTCTTTAATAAAATAAAGAATATATCTCAGCAAATAATCGGAGTCATAGATCCTCAAATGAATATTCAAATAATATTCATTAAATAATATAAACTGAGTCATAAGCCCTCGAATGAATATTCAAATAATATTCAATAAATAATATAAAGGAGTCATAAGCACTCGAATGAATATTCAAATAATATTCAAATAATAAAATAAAAGGAGTCATAAGTCCTCGAATGAATATTCAAAATAATATTCATTTAATAAAATAAAGAAGTCATAAGCCCTCGAATGAATATTCAAAATAATATTCATTTAATAAAATAAAGAAGTCATAAGCCCTCGAATGAATATTCAAAATAATATTCATTTAATAAAATAAAGAAGTCATAAGTCCTCGAATGAATATTCGTAATAATATTCATTAAATAAAATAAAGGAGTCATAAGCCCTCGAATGAATATTCGTAATAATATTCATTAAATAAAATAAAGGAGTCATAAGCCCTCGAATGAATATTCGTAATAATATTCATTAAATAAAATAAAGTTATCGAATAAACCTTATTCGATTAATAGTTTTAAAAACTATATCAATATATATATATAAATATATATTATACTCGGGAGTCTCGCCTCCCGGTTTTAGAAAAAGTTCACATTTTGATACCCTATACTAAGGGTATACGCAAATACCGCTTATCTCTAGCATAGGTATTATGCAAAGAATAAGCATTTGAACCAACAGATATATAAATCAAGAATACGAAACAGACATGCATATATACCATATCACATGCTACAATATATCGCAAGAATTTGCTAATAACAAATATGCATTTATCACAAGATCATGCATATACACATATATATCACAACAACAGTATAACGGGTAGAAAACTTGCCTGAGCGACTGGGAGTTACAAATGGCTCGGGACGAGTCTGGTAACCTATAAACAACATATAAGTTGGAATTAAACCGAAGTCACTTGTAAATCTATACTTTAACCAAATTAGACTCTAACGCTCGCTTTGCGCTTACTGATTCTCTTAAGTCGCTCGAGTACCCTCGGCTCCATCATTTTTAATAAATTAACCATTACGAGTTTTAAGGCGATTCCTTCGCGAGTGTCTTACCAACTGCCTATTACACTTTACATAAATGTTTCATACTCCAATTAGTTCTTTAAGGTCTTTAACCTATGTTTCAAAGTAAGGCGAGGGGTAATATTTCGTTCGCGAAACGTCGTTACTTAAAACGGCCGTTTATCCTAAACCGTACATCGGAATCAAACGAACCACATATCAAAACGAAGCTCGTAACATGAACTATCTAAACATGGCAATGGTCAAAACCTAGTAGGGAGTTCTCGGGTCCTAATGTTATGAACAAAAGCAGTCTAAAGTAAATCGGACATTATGACGGCTATGTTTACGCGATTTCCAATTTTTTTACCATTCCAAATCATATCAATCCAACTACCAATCAACAACAACTCAAGATACAAATCAATGCTACTGATTTCAGTCATAATAAGCTCAAGGATCTCAATCAAATCATATATTATAACATCTCCAAATTCAACTAAACTACTTAACAATTAAGCTCGAATCATGCTTATCATTCAAATTACTACTCATCCATCCAAACCATCTCCAAACTTCAACATTCAAACTTATTACTAAAGGGTGTGAAGATTTATACCTTTCTTGGAGGGTGGAAAGTTACTAGGAAGCCTTATGGAGCCTCCTACAAGCTTGATCTTTCCAAAGAAATCAAGAACACAAAGTTAGGCTTTGAAGTTTCTAAAAGTCCGATTTAAAGAACTGTAAAAAATGAGGGTCTTACCATGCTTATTTGGAAGATACTTGCGAACAAGGGTTGTAGGCCATCTCAATACCTTTCCAACGAGCTATAGAACACAATATTTGAGTGAGTATTGAAGGAGATATGGCAGTTTGAAGTTGCTGGGTTTGTTTTAGCCGAGAGCTTTCTTCTTGAAATGGGAAAGTCAACTTTCAATTTGTATTTGTGTTATGATATTTGTTGGTTGGTTGCTTCCTTTTGTCTTGGAATTAAATTAAATTTTTACCATGGTGAAAAATGTGTGGCTCACAATCAACCAACCAATCCTTCCCACTTGTCATGCTTAGGTCATCAAGCTTAGGTCATCTTGTTACACTTGTCTTCTTCTTGTTGGTTTGATGACATCATCATCCCTAACCTCCTTGATTAACTCCTAATTGCTTGCCTAATGACCGCTGATCTGTTATACGGTTCGCTTAACTTTCATTCTCGTTTATTGTTTGAGGAATCATATCCGGGATCTTATCACTTGGGTTCCCCTAAACCTTCCTCAATATTTTATATTCCTTTTTATGATCCCCTCTTAAAATCCTTGAATTTAAATCCTATTTATCCTGTTACCTTATACTCACTTCTTTCTGTATCTGGTGGATTTCCGGGAAAAATCAAAGTGTTCGGAATTGGATTCTGACGATCTTTACATACACTTATTTACTTTATGGAATACTAATACGATCTTAGAATTTCCATAACAGTACTCCTATATAGCGTGGTTTGATAATTTTCCTTAATCAGCATCATCAGCAAAAGTTACTATTCATCCGTGTTTCAAAAATTCCAAAAATTGGGGTTATTACATGACACTAATCAGATAACACGAAACTGATAAACGCCAACTTTCGTTGTACAAGTACCATTTTACCGGACATCCATAAAAGAGATAAAAGCTGAATAGGCATCAATTATATTGAGACTCTATATGTCTATATAATTTGACAACATAACGGTTTAAGCATAAGTTATCTATCTTGATTACATAGGGCAAGTAAAACGGTTAGAGTTACCTACGAATCATGCATACACATACATGAACCTATGCTAGCATGGCAAGTAATAAACCTCTATATTCACTGTCGCTTTAATAGAGATTAACACGCTATCTTATATGTTAGGTACACTAAAACACAATCACACACTCACAGTGAGGAAGAAAGAGAAACTACTTGTTATTTCTTTTCCAACCAAGTGAAATATGAGAACTCCTTCAGACGACGGCATACATTCCTTCTTTAAGGGGGAGGTAAAAGCTTAAGTAATAGTTTGGAGGATTCCTCAACTAAGGGGGAGAAATAGCAGGGAGGAAGAAAAAGATCCTAAAAATGTACACTACACCACACCATTGTTGTTTGTAACTACGGATCCTATTGTACGGGAGAGGTGGTAAACACAAGGTGATTTCCTAGTAAGGGAAGAAGCTGTTAGGGAAGTACCATTGGTTTTTATCTGCGGATCCTATTGTACGGGAGAGGTGGTAAAACGAAGGTGATCTTCTTTAATCAGTTGATTCTCATAGGGGGAGAAGCAAGAGAGATATGGGCTTCTCAACAGGAAATGTGGTTGTACATGTGAAGATGGAACTACTTGAAGATATGTTCAGTCTAGAGGAACATCTACTTGGAATCTGGAAAATGTTAAATCTAGTCCAGAACTTTTCTACTATTTACTTTGCATTTCTGTTTATATCTTTTTCTTATTTGTTAGTTGAGTTATCCTCTAGGTATTTGTGTGTTATTGTCTAACAAACAAATAGGGGGAGATTGTAAGTCATATGTCATAGCCTATTTGTATATTCGAGGATTCAACTCAACTCAAATAAGAATGTAATAAGTAAATAGTGGATCGACCGTCAGAGAGATCTCGCAAAGTAATATCTGTCAAAGGATTCAGAAACAAGGTTCATCTACAGACTTGAGGAGTTAATTCACTGGAAGAAGTTCAAGAAGTTGATCATGTCTCAGTGATATAAATCAAGATCGTGGATTTAATCAAGTGACAGAGATCTCGTCAGAGTATCATTAATTACAAGGATTTAATCTGAAGAAAATCAGAGTATCAAAGTCAACACATGAAGAAACGTCACGGAAGTTAGTCACTCATGAACCAGACAGTACATAGAGTGTCAACGTTGAAGTGGTGGAATTGATTCATAATTTTCAGTGATTTTCAGAAGATTTGCAGAAGAATTGTTGCTGCTCAAGACTAGAATTAATTCTCTATTAATTAATTAAGTCATCTAATTTAATTAAGAAAATAAATTATATCTGCGAAGAATAATTTATTTATTAATTGAATTAATTGATTAATTAATTCTGAATTAATTTTAGGAATTTTCAGAAGTTTAATTGGTTTAAAAACAGTCTTAAATCAGCAAGACAATTGAAAATGAACTAGCATGACAATCTGGATTGTCATACCGATTGTCATGCCAAGTCATTTCAATTGTCATACCGAAAGTTACACTAGGAAGGAGATTGTCTTGCTAGTTCAATTGATTGTCATACCGATAGTCATTGTAGTTCAATCAGATTGTCTTGCTAGTACAATTGAAAGTCCTACTGAAAGTCTTGCTGAGCCAAAGAGATTGTCCTACCGATTGTCATTGCAGTTCAAGTAATTTTGTTGGATTGCATACAAAAAGAAAAAGAAGCAGAAGACATTCACTCACTGAAAAATACAAGAACACAGCAGCCGCCTAAGAAATATTTCATTGTTCTGTGCTGAAATTCAAAGATCAATTTCTAGATTGCAAAGTTAAATCCAATCAACTAGAAATCTTTATCTTGTTCTTGTGTAAGAATCTAGCGGATCAAAATCCCTAGAACTTAATCTCAAATCGCGTTTAGCATTTGATTCTAATTATTGCAAAAATAGAAAAAGTTCATGTCGAATTTATTCTAAATTTGTGATAATTAATTTGAGATTAATTCCTTGTAATCGATACAGTTGTTGTAACACCTTTCAAGTTTAATAATATTCTTATTTAACTTGAATTTTGTTTCACATTTTTTATTCCGCATTTAATTCGATTATTCGGTACCGTTTGTATTCAACCCCCCCTTCTACAAACACATTGGGACCTAACAATTGGTATCAGAGCCTTCTGATTAACGAACAAATCAAGATCCTAGACTTTTGTGATTTTTCAACTCCTTGAATTTTTATTCATTCAAAAATTCATAATGACTTCACAAAAAGTTGGAACCGTTAAAATTCCACAATTTGATAAAGAGAATTATATTATGTGGAAGAAGAAGATGCTCTTATTTTTACAAGTGGCAAATCCCAAATATTCAAACTTGTTAAAGAAGGGTCTAAAAACTCCGATGGTTATTGAACCAGAGGTGATAGTAGATGATGTTGTGATTACCAAAGCTAGAACCTATCCAAAAGAGCCTGAAGATTTTACTCCTGCTGAGAAGGAAGAAGCCTCCTTGGATGCCAGCCTTCAATTAATATTAATTGATTCCCTTGATCCCTTGATGAACAGACATGTGATGAACTGTAAAAATTCCAAACACATGTGGGAAACTATTGAGGTGATTAATGAAGGCACAGAGGAAGTTAGGGAGAACAAGTTGGAAATCCTAACCTCTGAATATGAACATTTCAAATCAAATCCAGGAGAAGGAATTACTGAAGTGTTTGAGAGGTACAATGCGTTGATCAACAACCTGAACATCAATGGAAAGTATTATTCAATCAGGGAGGTCAACAAAAAGTTCCTTTTAACACTGCCAGCTCATCTTGAACATAGAATCACTGCCATTAGAGAAGCTAGAGATCTGAGTGAGATTTCTTTGGACAGGCTCTATGGAGTGTTAAAAACCTATGAGTTGGAGCAGATTCAACAGAAGGAAGTCTACGGGAAGGATAGAATGGTTAGCACATCTACTGCACTTGTAGCTGAAGGTCAACAACAACAACAATCTCAACAGTTAGAAAGAATAGTACAGTTTTCTAAGGGTAAGGAAAATGAGTTAGTAGCAGAATATGATCCTCCTACTACAAATCAATCAAGTGATGATTTTTATTCTTTGGAAGAGCTGGAGCAATTGGAAGATGAATCAATGGCCCAAATTGTCAAGAGATTCTCTAATGTCAGATTCAGGAGGAATCCCAAGCTTAAGTACAAGTCCAACTACAACAAATTCCAGAAAGGTGGATCTTCATCCTCTAACACCAGCAGTGGTGGGTACAAAACAGGGATGGTTGATCGAAGCACCATTAGATGCTATAACTGCAATGAGTTGGGACACTTTGCCACAGAATGTAGGAAGCCAAAGCAAGTAAGAAAGAACTCTGAAAGGGCTTATCTGGCAAAGGGAAGAAGCTGGGATGATACTGACAGTGAAGATGAAGAAGAAGGAAATCTTGCTCTTATGGCTATTGATGGAAAAGCTTCATCATCAAGAATAGAGGTAAAACTTTCTGATGCTGAAATGGTTTATCATCTAAGAGGTAACTTAGATTGTGCACGTCGTGATAATGAACTGTTAAGTTTACAGATCACAGACCTTGAGAAAGTGGTCAATGAATTAAGACTTGTGCACATTAATCAAGACAAATTAAAAGAACAGGTATCTTTTCTTGAGAATAGAGTTGACTGTTATAGAAAACTCGAAACTATACTCAAAGACAAGATCACCGGTCTTGAGACTAAGGTTAGAGCCTACTTCAATTCTTGTTCGAAGGCTAAAGAGTTCTACAGTAAGCAAGCTGTTAATCAAACATCTGGAATAGGTTATGATTACAATGCTGCTATTGGAGAATTAGGCATAAACTCCCCTCCTCATGTCTGTGCTAAAGGGAGGGAAGTACCACATGTGCTTAAGGGTGTTGATGAACCCCTCTATAAAGCATCAATTGCTGAACCATTTGATACGACCTCTTCTGTTATTCAAGAAGAAATACGTGCTGAAGATCTTGCTAATGAGAAGGTTGTTTCCAAGTCAAGTGTGTCAAAAGTTCCAGTCAAAGTTGTGAAAGCAACTGAGACTAACTCAGACACACATGAGTTGGATAACAAAAATGCCATGTCTACCATGCATAAATTACCTGCTGTTAATCACTCTCATAAAGCATGTGGTGTTTCTAATTGTATGTCTTGTGCTTTTAATATGATGTATTCTTATTTTAAAGGTAAGCATGTGTCTAATGATAAGACTACTCCTCGTCAGCATGTGAATAACAAGAAACATGATAGGTGTAAGACTGCTAGTCCTTCTAAGGCTAGAAAGGAGACATTTGTGCCTAAGCTTAAACAGAAATTTGTTAAGGCTGTTTACAAGGTCAAATGTTCAGTCATTGAGGATGTTGAGACCATTAAAATTAAAAATGTTGTTTTGCCTGACAAAGGACAATTCTACAAGTGTGCCGGGCCCAACCAAGTTTGGGTTCCGAAGAAGGTCTAATCCATTTGTAGTGCAGGGCATTAAACAGGTATAACCGGTAGTGTGGATTCTTAACAGTGGATCATCAAGACATATGACCGGAGATAGAGCCCTGCTATCAAATGTGGTTGAGAAAGCTGGCCCCCTGGTTACCTTTGGAGATAACAGCAAAGGTTTATCCGAGGGATATGGCCGTTTGCAAGCTGGGAATGTTATCATTGTAATTTTGTATATTGTGCTAGGTTATTATCAGGAAGCAGTATCTAACATATAGGACCAGTGACGAGACTTGAGAATATTACGACATATCAAGCACCTGTTGCACATTACACTTGGAATTGTACTCTAGTAAGATGTGTACAAGTGTACTCCTGGTTGGTGAGTCAAAAGAGGAAGTCAATGCACCACAGTTCATGGACTTTGCAGCTGCAGATCTATTGGACTATGCAATCTCTTCTTCACAATCTCACTTCAGGTTGGTATGAACTAGTGTACTACTCAAGCAATCGTCAAGAACATGGTATGGCACTCTAATTGAAGTTATTGTTTAATATGAACTAGTAGAGTCATCATATTTTTAACTCTCTTATCATTAGGCACAATCATAGTGTTTTATATGTGCAGTGATATATTGATTATGCAACATAACAATTAGTATCTAAAGTACTTGACAAGTATCGGTCAATGATATGTTGTTAACATTATGTTGCAGATATTTGTAAGCTTTTGACATGAATGAGAATTACTTAGACTTTACCCTAAGTGATCAATGTTTTATCAAAAACTCATTCATATTGAAAAACAAAATCAAACTTCTTTCTACATTAGTGATTTCTTATTTCATGTAAAATCTTTTAAAATCACTATTGTAAATCATTTTTTCTCTATTACCATATATTCTATGATACAGATTCAGTCTCCATTGACTTTCTTTCATTGACAGTCATGAGGTTGAAAACCCACAACGTCTATCCCAGACTGTAAAGACAAACACAAAAACAGAACCAACCAACACTCTCTTATCACTAAATGTATTATGAATGAGCGTGAGGGAGATAGTGCCTCAGTGCACCACATAAGGAAGGTTCTGTAGTCAACCCAGTAGCTCTGTCTCCTACATAGATGAGTAGTATTTAAACCGAGACAACTGCTAGCCCCCATACATCTTCTCAAAAAGATGTAATGGCTGAAAAGGCACAAAAACAGTTACTAGATTCATTCTCTCAACAGGGTGAGTCTATTGAATTTTGCCTGTCGGCCAAGGTATCCGATGTAGTGTCACCACTTCAAACATAATCAATTCTTGATGCACAAGGAGAGGTTACACACACAAAGGATGAGTCTACGGAAATAAGAGTTTCGACCATTTTAAGGTTAGATTCGATTGTTCAAGGTTCGTTAGTGGACCAATTGCCTTTACAGGTGTTAGGAGAGGATACTGATCCAAAAGCCATATGTCAGTGGTCAGTGTCTACCTCCCCAGGCTTAAATCCCCTGGATGCATCTGCGGATAGTGGATCTGACATAGGTGCAGATCGGCAACTTGTTGACAATGATTCAGATATTACCTGATGAGTCACAAGGAAGTGTCTTCACAGACATTAGAAGGGAACTTTGATCTTTATGCTAAAGTCGTTGGATCATTGTTGTAATAACCCCAATTTTTGGAAATTTTTGAAACCCTTATGAATAGTGTTTTTCCTGAATGAGAAAACTGTTCATGCCACGCTATGTAGGGGTTCTGTTATTGATCTTATGGGATATTATTAGTACTCTATGTGGTATATAAGTGTATGTAAAGATCGTCAGAATCCAATTCTGAACACTTTGATTTTCCCGGAAATCCACTAGATACGGAGAGAATTGAGTATAAGGTAACAGGATAAAAAGGATTTAAATTAAAGGATTATAAGAGAGGATCATAAAAGGAGTACAATATATTGACAAAGGTTAAGGGAACCTAAGTAATAAGATCCCGGGTATGATCCCTCAAACGATAAACGAGAACGAAAGATAAGCGAACCGTAAAACAAATAAGTGACCAAGAGACAAGCTTGTACAAGAAGCCAGGGATTGTGACATCATCAAACCACAAGGTGTGGACAAGTGGGAGCATTATGACATGTGCAAGGTGACATAGGCATGACAAGAAAGGAAGGAGATGTGGTGACTTTTTAACCACACAAAATCTAGGGCAACTAGGTAATTTACTAAATCAAACACAAAAACCAAGCCAACCAAGCCAAGCAAAATCATTTTCATCAAAATCAAAAAGAAACCAAGGCATGGTTCATCATGCTCTCGGCTTTTACTATTGCAAATGGGCAAAAATTTCAAAAATTCAAGATCCAAGCTTCCTAAATTGGTGAGTAAATTCCCTAATCATCTTCATGCTTAGTTAGGGCTATATCATGAGTTTAAGCCATTAATTCCTTCTCAATCTTCTTCATTTAATCAAAGAAGAAGACTATGAATAGTGTTTTCAAGTTTTTAACTTGAAGTTTTTCTTGTTTTTCTTGAAGATCCAAGCTTTCCTAAGACTTCTCAAAGCTTCTTAAGGCTTCCTAGCTCCTCCCACCACTTCAAGGAAGGTATACCATCTCCAAACCCTAGATCCCTATGTATTATAAGATGATTTTAATTAGTAGGATGATATTGTAGCTTGTTGTTGTGATTTAGAGTTTGGGATTTGGAATGGTAGTGAAATGGAATGGTAAATGTTGTGGTTTTGATTAAAAGAACTTAAGTATGATTAAAGTTAAGCTTAGGCATAAGTATGAATGATTAAATTGAATTGGTTGGGGTTGTTATTATGTGATAAGGATGGATGTTGGTTGTATGTTGGATTTGAGGTTGGTTTGTGGTTGGTTTTGAATGGCTTAAAATTGGGAAATCGCGTAAACATAGCCGTCGTAACGTCCGATTTTCTTTGGACTGTTTTTGTGCATAGCATTAGGACCCGAGAACCCCCTGCTAGATTATGACCACTGCCATGTTTAGATAGCTCATGTTACGAGCTTCATTTTGATATGTAGTTCGTTCGATTCCGATGCACGGTTTAGGAGAAACGACCGTTTCAAGTAACGGCGTTTCGCGAACGAAACTTTTCCCCTCGCCTTACTTTGAAACATAGGTTAAAGACCAAAAAGGGTTAATTAATGTATGAAACATTTATGGTAAGTGTTTTAGGCAGTTGGTAAGACACTCGCGAAGGAATCGCTTTAAAACTCGTAAAGGTTAAATTATTAAAAATGGTGGAGTCGAGGGTACCCGAGTGACTTAAGCGAATCAGTGAGCGCAAAACAAGCGTTAGAGTCTAAGTTAGTTAAAGTATAGATTTACAAGTGATTTTGGTTTAATTCCAACTTACTTGTTGTTTATAGGTTACCAGACTCGTCCCGAGCCTTTTATCACCCCAAGTCGCTCAGGCAAGTATTCTATCCGTTATACTGTTGTTGTGATGTATACATTTGTATATGCATGATCTTGCGATAAATGCATATTGGTTAATTAGCAAATGTTGCGATATATTGAAGCATGCTGATATGGTATATATATATGCATGCCTGTCTCATATTCTTGAGTTATATATCTGTTGGTTCAGTTGATAATACCTATGCTAGAGGATAGCGGTAACTTGCATATACCCTTAGTATAGGGACCCAAAGGTGAAAATATTTTCTAAAACCGGGAGTCGAGGATCCCGAGTAGATTTTGTATATATGGATATGGATATATATATATATATATTTATATATATATATATGGTTATAGTTTTCCAAACTATTAATCGAATAAGGTTTATTCGATAACTTTAACTTTATTTTATTTATTGAATATTATTTGAATATTCATTCGAGGGCTTATGACTCTTTATATTATTTATTGAATATTATTTGAATATTCATTTGAGGGCTTATGACTCAGTTTATATTATTTATTGAATATTTTTGAATATTCATTTGAGGATCTATGACTCCGATTATTTGCTGAGATATATTCTTTATGTTATTAAAGAATAAGGTGTAAATAATCAAACTTATTTTCGATTATTCAAATAAAGATAGTACTTTTATATAAGTATATCTTTGGTTATTTAATATCCATTTCAAGTATAAGTTTTAATACTTCTACTTCGATTATTTTTATAAGGATTATCTTTATGAGAATATTATTTAAATAATAATATTCAGGCATTTTTCTAAATATACTGGGGACTGATTTACTTCATTAAATCAGCTTTACTCCAAACACTCTTTAAAGTGTTTTCGAGTCTTCAAAATGATTTTTTAAAAGTTAGAGCGGATCCCAAAACTCATTTTTATATTTAAGATCTTCCTTTTTAAGGGGATTTAAATACTCGCTCAAAACCTGGGGAATCCGGCTCTGTGGTGTATTTTATATTCGCAACAAGGTTGTTGTTTTGATAAATGAATTGATTACTTACCCAATATTCGGGAAGTAAAATTCTTGGAACAAGTTAATCCATTAACAGGCATCGCCTGGGAAATATCGGTGAGTTTTCCTTTCCAACTAGATACGACTTCTTGGTGAAGCCGTATCAACAAGTTTCTACTTGGGGAAAGGGGGAACGAGCTTTACGTTTCAGAGTCATGGATTTCATCTGAACTAGGAGTGGCATAAGTGGCCGAGTAGCGCCGGCCCAGCCTTATTATATTGGCCCAAATGGCCTGGAAGTTTCGCTAAGGTGGTCCATTCCTTAGGAGTTCAGTGTTCGGTTGACAAGTAAATCCGACAGGTTCTCCTCTACATGTAGAAAATGGTGGGGTTGCACTACTACGACTGATCATCGTAAGTGGTCTTCCTGGCGCGGCAAACTCCCGTAATGAGTTCATCATCCAATTGGATATTTCTGCAACACTACCCAGAGCATTTCGATAGAAAGGCTACGGTTGGGCGATTGTTGAGTGTTGGCAGGGTCAAGTTTTCAAAATGATGTTTGCATCAAATGAAGTATCTCGTAACTTCATTTTATTTTGATGATATTTTAAAGATTTAATCTATTCAAATCTTGTCTTGTAGTCTCATCTATGTGATGAACTGTTGAAAGCTCATTATACTTTGAACAGTGGTAGTTCAAGTAGCTTTATAAATGATATAAGTATAGTGAAGTATTTGGTAACTTCATCCCTTGTTTTTACTTATATCTAGTAAGTAATTATCTTACTCATGATAAAAGATTCTAGTAAGTATCCATTTAGATACTTATATTATTGTTATCACTACATATTATCTTGTGAGCTGTAAGGCTCACTCTTGCTTTATTTCTTCATCACACAACAACAGTTAGGAAAGATGGCCAGACTCCAGCAGACCCAGCGTAAGCGCGTGGGAAGCATCCCGCGTCTTCCCGATGATGTTGTGGCTGCTATAGCTGCAGAGGTAGATCTATTGGTAGATCAGGCATTCTATTTTTGAGAATCAAATTATGTATAATTATAACTTGTGGCAGATAATGGCAATTAACTGTAAATTTATCAAGTAATCATTTTGGGTTGTAATAACTTTTAAATTGTGGATTCAAAGACTTGTACTTATTTAAATTTCATCTCTGAGACTATAACGGGTTGTGGTGTGTGTTAGTGTGGGGTCACAGCATAAGGTTATTATTATTAATTAAGTGAAGTGATATTGTGGAAAGAAAGACCGTGACGACCCGGATCCCCGACCCCGGATCTGGGGGTGTTACAGAAGTGGTATCAGAGCTAAGCGTTATAAACCTCAGAGATGATGGGACGTTAAGATAATAAGTTCACTAAGATAATAAGAACTCTTGCCAAGTTCATAGTCGGGCTACCTAACGTAGTACTGACAGTTAAAACCCTTATGGGAACCCTTATAAATATCGTGATAGGAGCGTAGTTCGTTATCGTATATGGTAGCGGGACTCCGAACCCTGAGGTTGAGGAGCAACATCGCGATGATATTTTATTACTAATTGGAGATCGGATTGTGGATCCGATAGAGTGTCCTAATGCAGGACCGGATGATGTTGATATTGAGGATTTAGCGGTTGAGGATGTTGTCCTAGAAGGGATAGTTGTTGAGGAGGATCCCATGGAGGATCCTGACAGGATTGGATAAAGGACCATTGATGAATTGATGACCATGGTTTGGTCGACTACCAGAGGTAGGATTGGCCGGTCACTACCGGAGGTTCGTTCAAGTTGTAAAGATAGTAGCCCCTTTAACGCGGCTTACTTGTAAGACTGAGAAGTTCGAATGGACAGAGAAATGCGAGAACAACTTTCAAGAACTGAAGCAGAGGTTGGTGATGGCCCTTATGCTGGCATTGTCGGATGGAAAAAAAAAGATTTTGTGAAGTATAGTGACGCTTCGCACAAGGGCTTAGGGTGCGTGCTTATGCAGCACGGTAAGGTAATCGCGTACATGTCAAGACAATTAAGGTAATATGAAATTCGATATCCCCGCTCATGAGCTTAGGCTCGTGGCAATAGTTTTACCCTAAGGATTGGACGCACTACTTGTATGGAGAGAAGTGCGAGAATTACCTAAGCCATAAGTGCTCTAGTACATTTTCACGTAGAAAGAGCTCAACGTATGCCAGAGGAGGCAGTTAGAGCTAATCAAGAATAATGATTGGGAGATTCTTTATCATTCGGGGAAAGCCAATATGGTGGCTGATGCCCTTAGTAAAAAGGAGAGACTCAAGATGATAATGTCTTTTGGAGAGTTTATAAGAGATTTTGAGAAAATGAAAATAGAAGTGAAGGTAACCGGAGTCGGTACCGAAAAGCTGTTTGAGATTGCAATACAGCCCGAATTATTGGAAAAGATCATATTATGCCAGAAAAAGTTATGAATGAAGGCAGAGAGCCAACAATTAGATAAAAGATTAATATCGAGAAAGATGATAAGGGAATAATGAGGTATTCTTATAGAATTTGGGTTCCGAAAGTTCAAGAGCGTAAGGATGAGAACTTAGATGAGAGCCATAGTTTGAGGAATAAGATTTAGAGCAAACCCTGAACGTGATAATCAGGGAGGTTGCAATTAAGATATAAAGAACCCGGAATATAATAAAGTGGAAAATGAAGATTTTAAATTAAAAGATGACTCTAATTATGGGGAGTAGGAAGAAATATTTAGACTAAGAAAGCAAAAGTCGAGCGAGATAAGGAGACCCGAGACGGTACTCCTATACGGAAATTCATGAACCTGTCTAAATAGAACTTATATTTTATTCCCAACCACCACCTTGAGGAAACAATGTGGTGTGAAATTCTTTCATGACCTTTAAATCGCTAAGCTCTCAGAGTTCCAAGGAACAGGCTGACCCAGCCGAGGCAAGAACCTGGCTAAAGGAAATATAGGAATCATTTGAGATTCAAAATGATTGATGAACCACAAAAACCGTTTTTGTCACTTACCCTCCTAAGAGAGAGACTGTCACGCCCCCAAATCCGGGGTCAGGAGATTTGGTCGTCACGATGAAACCTCAATCCAAAATAACCTGTTAAATCAAATAATAAATGCCAGCGGAAGATATTTATCATTTATGACCCCAAACTAATCCAAGATCTTTTAAGGTTACAGTTCTAGAAACAAGATATCCAAATTCCACAAATAAATTTTTCTCACTTTCTTTTAAAACTCTTTTCAATAAATTCCAACTCACAATTAAACCCACTAGTATAACTTCGAAATGAAGTATACTAGGCCCAAATAAAATATACAACTATAATATAATCTAATATAAATAACTTTACACAATAAAACTTACACTAGTCCGCAAACCCTGGACCAACCACCTTCCAAAAGCTTCTTCTTTGCTTCCTCGAATTTCGCAGCTAAGTAGCGCAAGCTAATCCTCACTGGAGGTTAAATTTAAAAACAGGCAAGTATGAGCGAAAGAAATGCTCAACAAGATCATTATAGCATATATAGGGTCTTTTTGATAAAAAAAACTAACATCTGCATCAGTGCAGATCATTTAGAAATCATAATTGCTGAATCATAAAATTTTAGTTGAGGAATCCCAGAATTGATTCCTTAATTGTATTCAAAAACCCTTTTTATATTTTCCAGCGACGTGCTTCAGCAATACTTTGAATCATAACGAGAATAAAACTCGTAAAACAGTGTTTACGGAAATATCGTAAACCACAATAACATGAAACAATGATTATGGATTGAATCATAAACTTTACTCAAAACCGAATTCTTGAGATTAATACTTATTTTGTTGTCATATCAAATTAGATATCAATACGAACTTTGATGCTCACAACATTCCATACTGAAGTCAACACCAATCATCTGTACTAATACCATCTTTGATATTTAACAACAAACTAAGTATACTCAAAATAAGAAACTGAATCAAAACCACATTTCATCTTTTATCCAAAAATAAAATACTTAATAAATCATTCCTTGTAAGATGTCAAAATCAATATAATAATTTCGATTGGAACCAAATTATGCACTATGTTGTTCCTGATGATCAGTCATGAAACAACACCGGTATCCCGCAGTATACCGTAAATATAGGTATCGATATCCCGCAGCCATACCGTACCTATTGGATATCCATGAAGAAGGCATATATTCGCCTAGCAAGATATTACACTTTCGTATAATAACTCACGCTGGACCGGTGCCTCGGCCCCTTATGCTAACCAAGAATCAATTCACGAAACAATTTTTTTGATTAAAGGAGTCGAATCAATGACATCCTTATCTATTCAACTCCCCATGTCACATGGTCCGGAGTTGTCTAAACAACTGATGGCGAAATAACTAGAATAATTAGTTATTTGCTAATCTCAATTCAATGTTCCACTGTATAGAGTGATTTATAGCGAAATACATAAAACGTTTAACTATTCTGAACTTAGAATAGTATGGGAATCGAAAGAATAAAGTTCGGAGTCAATATCAATTGAATGATAAATGAAAATAAAGGTACTTGCATAATATAATTCAAAATAAACGTCACTTGAACAATAAGTGAAGTTAGGGGTACTTGCCTTTGGGTTTTTAGCAGTTAGTCACACTCGCAAACACGCATCTATTCTGAAATTCTGTCTTAAAACATCACCGTCCTTCTTTTCAACACTTGACTGATATGCTGCTCCTGCGATTGCTAGAAGCCAGATACCCAATACCATTCCATCTCATTCTTTATCCAACGTCTTGTTCCGATCAACTCGAATAATCCGCATCTATAATTAAAATATAGAACTTTAATCGTCTAAACGGTAACCACTCGACGAACTACGCGTCAAAATCCTATCGTCTACCCATACGATAGCCCACATATAATTAAAACAGATAAACACAGAGATTCTTGTGACCCACACATAAATATAACAGACAAACATAGGACCCTTGATCCACATACACACCTAATTCACATCACACATAAGCACATAACTCATATATCACATAATTCATATCACATAAGACTCGGTTCATCAGAAGGGTCGACTCGATATGTTTAAAACTGAAATCAGGTCAAAAATATGATTTATCGATAAATAATCGACTTAGAATGATTCGTAAAACAAACGATCTTTCAAAACAAAAGGATTTGGGTCTCGAAAGTATTTTTATTGAAAGCGGAATATTTTTCTGAGTCTGTACGCGTTCGTTTCGTATTAAACAGACGAACGGTTGATTTATTATGAATTTTTGAACATTTTTCAGAATAAAAACGATCTCCGAATCATTTAATAATTAAATAATAGGGCTCAAACACCCTAAAATAATTTTATAAGATTTATCGAGCCTGGAAAATAATTTAAAATAATATCTTAAAGCTCGAAACTATTTTTCAGAATTTTTAAATCAATTTTAAATAATTAAATCTAATTAAATAATCAATTAAAATTAATTAATAACTGATTAAATTAATTAATCAATTAATATTTACATTAATTGACTAATTAAATAATTAATTATCAACTAAAATTAATTAACTAAATAATTTGGATTTATTTTTGAATTAAAATAATTTTTTTCAGAATAAAAATAATAAATTTTTGGAATTTTTAAAATAATTAAAAACAATTTCTGAAATTAACATAAAAAGAAAATACAACTTTTGAAAATAATAAAACAGGAAAATGATTTTTAAACATTTTAAAACGTTAATCTGATTTTTAAGAATTTTTTTAAAACCCAGGGACTGTTGTGTAAAAAGGAGGAAAATACGATGGCTAAACTGTAGTTTGCCATCGTCTTCTCCGTCCTTCTTCTCCGGTGGCCGGCCGCCATTAACGGCGGCCACCAAGCTTTTCCGGCCAGGTCTGATTTCATTCAATACTATACCAAAATCGATGATTTATATCTCAAATCAAACCCCTGAACATCTACAATCCATCCATGTCATCACAAACAATCAAAAACCACTAAATCATAAACCCCCAAAATTCGAATATTACCCTTAAAAATCGATTTTACAAATTATTAATCCTCTGATAATTTTGTTGAGCAAATAGGAAAGAGGATGTTGAGAGCTTCAAAACGGATATTCATACTTGTGATTTGGTGTTCAATAACACCTTCAAAATTGGCTTTGATTTTCAGAATTCTCCAAGAACACCAAGAACACATAATCAAAGAATTTTCAGAAAATCAAACCTTAATTTCTATATGATACTGAACCCTATTTTTGAAGTATAATATACCAAATCGACCAGAAAAACATGCTCTACAACATGGAAGCATCAAATCACATCAACAACATCAAGAACAAAAATTCGTAATTTAATTATCAAATAATTCGAATATAATTAAATAAATAAGAAAATTACTGTGATTTCTGGAAATAAACTGATGATTGATTCAGATAGAGGATTCCGAGAGCTTCGTTTTGATATGCTGCACGCCCGAATCGGAGTTCGATAACGCCTTCGTTCGTGTGTTTGATTCTCGGGAACGTATCGGTTTTCTCGGGTTTTTCTCTGTATTTACGGTGTTTTAACTGGTTGCAAATGAATAAACGGAATAAACGAAATAAGAAATAGGCTATTTATATTTATGGAATATTGGATCGTTCTGGATCGTTTTGGATCGTTTTGGATCATTAAATTAGTTGCTTAGCCGCTAAGTAACTGCAATAACGATCCGATTCAATACCAAAATCGGATAATTATCCAAACCGAGCTTTTTATAAAATATTATATACGAGAATAATATAAAAATATCCCGTCTCTCGAAAATACGGGTTTTATTGATTACCGAAATAACTATCGTATCAAAAATATTGCGCCGGGCCGCGCACGGGTCAAACCGTAATCCAGATTGAAAAAGTCAAAACACGGAAAATGTCCGGAATTACCAGATTAGGTTAGGAAGGAGTTTTCGGAAGAGTTTCGGGTTGTAAAAACGTAAAAACGGTTGAAGTCGGACGATTCCCGGCTTTATAAAATAATTTTGGTAATTATTCAGAAAATAATTAATAATACATAAATCATTATAAAATCATATAACACTCCAAAAATTACCAGAAAAATATCACAATTATCAATATTTTATTCTGAACATATAAAAATTAGAACACTCAAGGAATATCACATATAAACACCCAAACATCAATTCCACTTATCATATAATTCACAAAAATTCACATAAAAATCACATATTAATTCCAAATAATTATAATAATAATATTGGAAAATATGGGATATTACAATCTACCCTCCTTATAAGGATTCCGTCCTCGGAATCAGCAGAAGACAGCACTTAGGGTTTTCTAACCAACTTTCCATCACACCGCCTTACTTTGACTTGACCAGGATACTCAACTTAACTTGATTGGCATACCTTCGAATGTTTGATATGATAAAATCATGGAATTTCAAAAAGAAATGAATTTGATACCATAACGGGACCAAGATCTGAATTTGAGAAAAAGTATTGTTGAAATAAAAGAATAACTGAGAAATCAATATGATTAAACGAACTTGGTATTGCGTGTCCAAATTAAGACACTACTAAAGGTTGTTACCCTTCATGTATTCACAACACACACAAGTGATGGCGTCCCATCCAACTCCTATCACACAGACAGGTATACCTTGTGTCCCCTATAGTTAGGGTTGTTCATCTCAGTCAGAATAAAAGGATATCAAAGGAATTCAAAATCAAATGAATAAACTGAAAAGATTTCAAAGCTGATAATTCTGAAGGAATAGAATCCAGAGAACAAAATTATGTCACCAAATGAGCAAATGGTGTCACATCATCAAGAAACCATCCACCAAATAAGAAAAGTGGAAGTTAAATTATAATAACTTGACAGAGCTATCAAAACCTGAAAAATAGGCTTCATGACAGCCTCTGGCACATTTAAAACACAGATAGGATTGAAAATGAGTGTTAGGGAATATATCCTCTAACAATTACTTCTTTTTGAGAGATGTCAAAAGGAATTATAGAAAGAAAAGGTATTGCCAAAGTCTTAATATTTATCTTCAATTTGAACTCTCCAGTTGACTCGCCATCTGATTCTAGACACTTCTTCATGTTCCAAGGATATCGATAATCTTCATCGTCGTCAAAACGTAGTAGCCTCGAAAGATTCCACAATAGAAGTTTGCAACTGCCAGGAGTTCCATCCAGCTCAGCACAACCATCTCAAACGAATACGCCTTATCTTAATTTACTCGTTGGTACTATATCCGATAGTCCAACAGGAACTCGATATGAGCTCAAACGTCCTCACATAGCTATACACACTCCTACACACTCTCGTTTCTAGTTTACTATAACCTCAGCTCTGATACCAACCTGTAACGCCCCCAAATCCGGGGTCAGGAGATTTGGTCGTCACGATGAAACCTCAATCCAAAATAACCTGTTAAATCAAATAATAAATGCCAGCGGAAGATATTTATCATTTATGACCCCAAACTAATCCAAGATCTTTTAAGGTTACAGTTCTAGAAACAAGATATCCAAATTCCACAAATAAATTTTTCTCACTTTCTTTTAAAACTCTTTTCAATAAATTCCAACTCACAATTAAACCCACTAGTATAACTTCGAAATGAAGTATACTAGGCCCAAATAAAATATACAACTATAATATAATCTAATATAAATAACTTTACACAATAAAACTTACACTAGTCCGCAAACCCTGGACCAACCACCTTCCAAAAGCTTCTTCTTTGCTTCCTCGAATTTCGCAGCTAAGTAGCGCAAGCTAATCCTCACTGGAGGTTAAATTTAAAAACAGGCAAGTATGAGCGAAAGAAATGCTCAACAAGATCATTATAGCATATATAGGGTCTTTTTGATAAAAAAAACTAACATCTGCATCAGTGCAGATCATTTAGAAATCATAATTGCTGAATCATAAAATTTTAGTTGAGGAATCCCAGAATTGATTCCTTAATTGTATTCAAAAACCCTTTTTATATTTTCCAGCGACGTGCTTCAGCAATACTTTGAATCATAACGAGAATAAAACTCGTAAAACAGTGTTTACGGAAATATCGTAAACCACAATAACATGAAACAATGATTATGGATTGAATCATAAACTTTACTCAAAACCGAATTCTTGAGATTAATACTTATTTTGTTGTCATATCAAATTAGATATCAATACGAACTTTGATGCTCACAACATTCCATACTGAAGTCAACACCAATCATCTGTACTAATACCATCTTTGATATTTAACAACAAACTAAGTATACTCAAAATAAGAAACTGAATCAAAACCACATTTCATCTTTTATCCAAAAATAAAATACTTAATAAATCATTCCTTGTAAGATGTCAAAATCAATATAATAATTTCGATTGGAACCAAATTATGCACTATGTTGTTCCTGATGATCAGTCATGAAACAACACCGGTATCCCGCAGTATACCGTAAATATAGGTATCGATATCCCGCAGCCATACCGTACCTATTGGATATCCATGAAGAAGGCATATATTCGCCTAGCAAGATATTACACTTTCGTATAATAACTCACGCTGGACCGGTGCCTCGGCCCCTTATGCTAACCAAGAATCAATTCACGAAACAATTTTTTTGATTAAAGGAGTCGAATCAATGACATCCTTATCTATTCAACTCCCCATGTCACATGGTCCGGAGTTGTCTAAACAACTGATGGCGAAATAACTAGAATAATTAGTTATTTGCTAATCTCAATTCAATGTTCCACTGTATAGAGTGATTTATAGCGAAATACATAAAACGTTTAACTATTCTGAACTTAGAATAGTATGGGAATCGAAAGAATAAAGTTCGGAGTCAATATCAATTGAATGATAAATGAAAATAAAGGTACTTGCATAATATAATTCAAAATAAACGTCACTTGAACAATAAGTGAAGTTAGGGGTACTTGCCTTTGGGTTTTTAGCAGTTAGTCACACTCGCAAACACGCATCTATTCTGAAATTCTGTCTTAAAACATCACCGTCCTTCTTTTCAACACTTGACTGATATGCTGCTCCTGCGATTGCTAGAAGCCAGATACCCAATACCATTCCATCTCATTCTTTATCCAACGTCTTGTTCCGATCAACTCGAATAATCCGCATCTATAATTAAAATATAGAACTTTAATCGTCTAAACGGTAACCACTCGACGAACTACGCGTCAAAATCCTATCGTCTACCCATACGATAGCCCACATATAATTAAAACAGATAAACACAGAGATTCTTGTGACCCACACATAAATATAACAGACAAACATAGGACCCTTGATCCACATACACACCTAATTCACATCACACATAAGCACATAACTCATATATCACATAATTCATATCACATAAGACTCGGTTCATCAGAAGGGTCGACTCGATATGTTTAAAACTGAAATCAGGTCAAAAATATGATTTATCGATAAATAATCGACTTAGAATGATTCGTAAAACAAACGATCTTTCAAAACAAAAGGATTTGGGTCTCGAAAGTATTTTTATTGAAAGCGGAATATTTTTCTGAGTCTGTACGCGTTCGTTTCGTATTAAACAGACGAACGGTTGATTTATTATGAATTTTTGAACATTTTTCGGAATAAAAACGATCTCCGAATCATTTAATAATTAAATAATAGGGCTCAAACACCCTAAAATAATTTTATAAGATTTATCGAGCCTGGAAAATAATTTAAAATAATATCTTAAAGCTCGAAACTATTTTTCAGAATTTTTAAATCAATTTTAAATAATTAAATCTAATTAAATAATCAATTAAAATTAATTAATAACTGATTAAATTAATTAATCAATTAATATTTACATTAATTGACTAATTAAATAATTAATTATCAACTAAAATTAATTAACTAAATAATTTGGATTTATTTTTGAATTAAAATAATTTTTTTCAGAATAAAAATAATAAATTTTTGGAATTTTTAAAATAATTAAAAACAATTTCTGAAATTAACATAAAAAGAAAATACAACTTTTGAAAATAATAAAACAGGAAAATGATTTTTAAACATTTTAAAACGTTAATCTGATTTTTAAGAATTTTTTTAAAACCCAGGGACTGTTGTGTAAAAAGGAGGAAAATACGATGGCTAAACTGTAGTTTGCCATCGTCTTCTCCGTCCTTCTTCTCCGGTGGCCGGCCGCCATTAACGGCGGCCACCAAGCTTTTCCGGCCAGGTCTGATTTCATTCAATACTATACCAAAATCGATGATTTATATCTCAAATCAAACCCCTGAACATCTACAATCCATCCATGTCATCACAAACAATCAAAAACCACTAAATCATAAACCCCCAAAATTCGAATATTACCCTTAAAAATCGATTTTACAAATTATTAATCCTCTGATAATTTTGTTGAGCAAATAGGAAAGAGGATGTTGAGAGCTTCAAAACGGATATTCATACTTGTGATTTGGTGTTCAATAACACCTTCAAAATTGGCTTTGATTTTCAGAATTCTCCAAGAACACCAAGAACACATAATCAAAGAATTTTCAGAAAATCAAACCTTAATTTCTATATGATACTGAACCCTATTTTTGAAGTATAATATACCAAATCGACCAGAAAAACATGCTCTACAACATGGAAGCATCAAATCACATCAACAACATCAAGAACAAAAATTCGTAATTTAATTATCAAATAATTCGAATATAATTAAATAAATAAGAAAATTACTGTGATTTCTGGAAATAAACTGATGATTGATTCAGATAGAGGATTCCGAGAGCTTCGTTTTGATATGCTGCACGCCCGAATCGGAGTTCGATAACGCCTTCGTTCGTGTGTTTGATTCTCGGGAACGTATCGGTTTTCTCGGGTTTTTCTCTGTATTTACGGTGTTTTAACTGGTTGCAAATGAATAAACGGAATAAACGAAATAAGAAATAGGCTATTTATATTTATGGAATATTGGATCGTTCTGGATCGTTTTGGATCGTTTTGGATCATTAAATTAGTTGCTTAGCCGCTAAGTAACTGCAATAACGATCCGATTCAATACCAAAATCGGATAATTATCCAAACCGAGCTTTTTATAAAATATTATATACGAGAATAATATAAAAATATCCCGTCTCTCGAAAATACGGGTTTTATTGATTACCGAAATAACTATCGTATCAAAAATATTGCGCCGGGCCGCGCACGGGTCAAACCGTAATCCAGATTGAAAAAGTCAAAACACGGAAAATGTCCGGAATTACCAGATTAGGTTAGGAAGGAGTTTTCGGAAGAGTTTCGGGTTGTAAAAACGTAAAAACGGTTGAAGTCGGACGATTCCCGGCTTTATAAAATAATTTTGGTAATTATTCAGAAAATAATTAATAATACATAAATCATTATAAAATCATATAACACTCCAAAAATTACCAGAAAAATATCACAATTATCAATATTTTATTCTGAACATATAAAAATTAGAACACTCAAGGAATATCACATATAAACACCCAAACATCAATTCCACTTATCATATAATTCACAAAAATTCACATAAAAATCACATATTAATTCCAAATAATTATAATAATAATATTGGAAAATATGGGATATTACAGAGACCACCCATTGGTGAAAGACCAAGAAAGGCACGGAGCCAGAGGTTAGAATAAACTGATTTAAGTTCAGTCAATTGTTTTCGGGAAAGTAATTCCCAAAGATAAGGAGATAGTGTAAAAGCTTTAGAGCCAGAACAAAGACAGACGAGTATGATGAATTATGAGTCTAAGCTGTAAAAGTTATTAAGATTCGTTCTGAAGACGCGAATCCAGAATGACGGGATATTTGAAATCAATGCTTATGTTATGTTGGTTCATGAAATAATGATAAGAGAAAGGAAAATAAAAAGGAATTGAGGTGGAAAGGAATATAAAGGCAACAGAGTTTGAGGAATGATAAGGGAGTTGGGTATGAGGAAACCCTAAAGAATCATATTAATAGAAATAGAAAAGTATATGATCGTCAGGATGAGGGTGATTCACCATGAGTTAAAGTTGACGGTTGAAGGCATAAGAGGTGCATATATTTTATCCCCTTTAAGTAGGGAGGATTCGAGGAAATATTGAGATAGTTCGAAGGATAAACAATGAGACGCGGATAGACTGAGGAGACAAGAAAGTAAGAAATTAAGAAAATTGGATGAAGGAAGTGACCTTCAAGAATGTGAAGTGTAAGACCGGTGGCTTGATACCCAGGAAGGGAGACGCTAGGTATGAAAGATATCCCAACATTGAGATGACTGTTGAGATAAACAACAAAAGTAAATAAGGATTTATTAAGAAGAAGTTCACGTTGAACACGACCAATATCTTCCAGATCATCCATGTGATCATTACCAAATCAGGAAAGAAAAGCGGATAACCATTTTTATCTTTTGGAGGCCATATGGATTGACCTTAACTTGAATAAGGATGCTATTGTGAAATTCGGTATAGACTATCGAGGTGGAACTGATTGAATAAGATACCCTTATCAGGGATATATGACTTTATTTATCCATGGAAGGATGCTTGTACCTTTTTAAAGGTGGAATTAAGTATAGAACAGCGGTAACTTAAAACGAATCCTAGGGGAATGCATAAAGGTTGGCATTTCACCCTTAATAGGGATAGTATGAGTTTTGACAGTATGAATTGGAAAGGATTAAGGTAATAATAACCTTTAAGGATCAGTGGAGAAATTTTTCAGAAGTAAATAGACAATGGTTCTAGTATTAGTAAATGGTATTTTGATATGCCCTGTATATAGGGAATACAGGAGGAACGATTGAAGGATAACCTTAGAGGTTTTATAAGGAAAAAGGTAATATTCAAAATTCTTAAGAATAGAAATGTGGATAAAGGAAATATGACGTAATTATAATGATGCCAAGTGGGGCACGTGTAAACCAAGAGAAAGTATGGATCGAACCAGTAATGGTTGAAATTATTCAGGGCAATTAGGACTTAAGAAAAAAAAATGTTCTAAGTATGATTGAGAGTCAGTCTTGACAGTGATTAGCCTCTAAAGAATGAGGCAATAATTTATGGAAAAATGGTGATATTTTTTCCCATCTGATTTTAAGGAAAACATCTTCACTCAAGCAATGATCGGAAATAAGGTAGAAAATTTATTTGGAGGTGGTTAAAATGACATTGACTGTAAGGAAATTTTACTATCAGGAAAGGCCAAAGAGGTGGCCGACACTTTAAAGGTAAGTGGATAATTATAGGCGCGTGTTCCAAAAGAATACAGTGATGATGGTTAAAACTGTGAAGGTTGTATTATGGTTTGGAAGATTGACATTCCTTCTGATGACTGTGCAATACCCAACCGTAATAGTAGTTGGTAAAGGTTTAATTCGTGTAATCGCCATGAACGGGCTATCTATCTTAGAAGGTCCTATCTTGAGAATAATCCAGGACCATGTTTCAAAAAGGACTAGATGAACCCTTGAGTTAATTCTTCTATTTAGGGCGTATGATTAAGAATGGTATTAACCTGCTATCGTTGCTTTGATTGAAACTCTTCTGCACTTTTATCTGCTTCATGTCATGAAAGTACGTCAGAGTTTGGAGTGTTCTTCATGAATTGTGATTGGTGGTTATGTTAACTCCTTAGGAGAATTAGATACAAGATGTATGGACTCCGTATGGTTAGTTATTAAGACTTCATGGAAAATGAATGACTACAGTAGGTCAGTGGTGGACCATAGTAAGGCAGCAATGATTCTGCGAGTAATGAGCTGATTACAACCGTGAGAGTTGTATTGGAATGGGTGTTGAGATTGAGTACCACTAATCGGGTAGTGGTAGTGTATAAGTTATCATTGATAGACTAATTAAGTAGAGTATCTACCTAGTGAATTATTATTCTTTCTTATCAATAGAGAGTCGTATTATTATACGAGGAAGGTTGCGGTGCAAGCATAGAATTCAAGTAACGATGATGTCTAGAATGAGATCCCAGATTCGATTTTCGATGTCGAGGGAGTTTCAAAGGTAATTGTGTATAAGCTCGAGGAAGAGCATGGGTCCATAGAATGATGGACGGGATAGCGAAAATATTTAGGCACGTGAAATGCGATGCTATAATACTTGATGTTGATATAAATACATATATGTTTTGTTCTTCTATGACAAACCTCTATAGTTCAGAGGTAGATTCCAAGCCAGATATTTTATGGCAATAAAATTTTTTTTTATGAATATACAGTTCTCTTCAATTCGTTCTTTTCTCTTCTTTTCATTTCATGTAAGCTGAGAAGAACAACCCTTCCAGAAGGGGAGGTATTGCCGAATGACTATCTATCTGTGTGATAGAAGCCGAGTAGGATACCAGCTATTGTTTAATTGCTTGTCAAGTACTAAAGGCTGGCCACCTTCTGTACTAACTATGCGATATAACAAGTGTTCATGATCATAGTGATCTCTCAACAAATTCCTTTACTTCTATTTGATTGATCAAATTTTGGGAAATGGAAACAACTGAAAAAGGAGTAATAAAGTTATGGTGGTATTCAGAATGGGAACACATTCGTAATAATAAGGTTGACGTGGTTATTAAAAGGTTATAGAACGCTAACGAGCAAAAGTATAACCAGTATAATATTAGGAACGGAAGATAGTAGCGACTACGAACTGGGAAAAAGGATGGGTAGTGAGAAGCAAAAGCTCTAATGCTAAAAGCTATAATGAGAGTCGGTGCAATAGACTTGAAAGAAATTGGAATGATCACTTAACACGGGTTGAGTTTTCTTACGACAATAGATCATATGTCAGTATCGAGGTGTCGCCTTATGAGATCCTTGAGGGAAGACAATGTCGATCTCCCTTATGTTAGGATGAAGTTGTAGAGCGCAAGATGCTCGGACCCGCAGTAGTCCAAAGGACCAAGGATATGATAGATCTAATCAGAGGACGGCTGGTAGTAGCCCAAGATGGACATGATAAGTATGTTGATTTGACACGAAAGGATAAAGAGTATGAAATAGGGGACCTAGTAATGTTATAGGTATCCCTTGGAAAGGATTGATGAGGTTCGGAAAGAAAGGAAAGCTAAGTCTACAATTTGTTGGACCCTTGGATATATTAAGACGTTTGGGAAGTTAGCATATGAGCTAGCCCTGACCCCGAACATGTAGCAGGTCGTAACGTGTTTCACGTATCAATGTTAAGGAAGTGTAATTCAGATGCCAGATAAATAGAGGCATATGAGCGCATGGATATGCAACCCGACGTAACCTATATGGAGCAACCAGGAAGGGTTATAGAGTGAAAAGGAACAAGTGCTTAGGAGAAGGATTATCAAACTAGGCAGAGTTGGTGGTAGAACCACAATGTGGGAAAATTGACTTGAGAGTTAGAAAGTGCAATACTAAGAAAGTATCCCTATTTATTTCTATCTGATTCCGGGACGGAATCCTTTTTCCAAAAATTCGGGCAGCACCTCCTCTATTTATCGGCCTACCCCTCGAACATCCCAACATCAAATTTTGCTGAATTTTTGGAAATTTTTGGAAATTGCTGTAATAACCCCAATTTTTGGAAATTGCTGTAATAACCCCAATTTTTGGAAATTTTTGAAACCCTTATAAATAGTGTTTTTGCTGAATGAGAAAACTGTTCATGCCACGCTATGTAGGGGTTCTGTTATTGATCTTATGGGATATTATTAGTACTCTATGTGGTATATAAGTGTATGTAAAGATCGTCAGAATCCAATTCTGAACACTTTGATTTTCCCGGAAATCCACTAGATACGGAGAGAATTGAGTATAAGGTAACAGGATAAAAAGGATTTAAATTAAAGGATTATAAGAGAGGATCATAAAAGGAGTACAATATATTGAGAAAGGTTAAGGGAACCTAAGTAATAAGATCCCGGGTATGATCCCTCAAACGATAAACGAGAACGAAAGATAAGCGAACCGTAAAACAAATAAGTGACCAAGAGACAAGCTTGTACAAGAAGCCAGGGATTGTGACATCATCAAACCACAAGGTGTGGACAAGTGGGAGCATTATGACATGTGCAAGGTGACATAGGCATGACAAGAAAGGAAGGAGATGTGGTGACTTTTTAACCACACAAAATCAAGGGCAACTAGGTAATTTACTAAATCAAACACAAAAACCTAGCCAACCAAGCCAAGCAAAATCATTTTCATCAAAATCAAAAAGAAACCAAGGCATGGTTCATCATGCTCTCGGCTTTTACTATTGCAAATGGGCAAAAATTTCAAAAATTCAAGATCCAAGCTTCCTAAATTGGTGAGTAAATTCCCTAATCATCTTCATGCTTAGTTAGGGCTATATCATGAGTTTAAGCCATTAATTCCTTCTCAATCTTCTTCATTTAATCAAAGAAGAAGACTATGAATAGTGTTTTCAAGTTTTTAACTTGAAGTTTTTCTTGTTTTTCTTGAAGATCTAAGCTTTCCTAAGACTTCTCAAAGCTTCTTAAGGCTTCCTAGCTCCTCCCACCACTTCAAGGAAGGTATACCATCTCCAAACCCTAGATCCCTATGTATTATAAGATGATTTTAATTAGTAGGATGATATTGTAGCTTGTTGTTGTGATTTAGAGTTTGGGATTTGGAATGGTAGTGAAATGGAATGGTAAATGTTGTGGTTTTGATTAAAAGAACTTAAGTATGATTAAAGTTAAGCTTAGGCATAAGTATGAATGATTAAATTGAATTGGTTGGGGTTGTTATGATGTGATAAGGATGGATGTTGGTTGTATGTTGGATTTGAGGTTGGTTTGTGGTTGGTTTTGAATGGCTTAAAATTGGGAAATCGCGTAAACATAGCCGTCGTAACGTCCGATTTTCTTTGGACTGTTTTTGTGCATAGCATTAGGACCCGAGAACCCCCTGCTAGATTATGACCACTGCCATGTTTAGATAGCTCATGTTACGAGCTTCATTTTGATATGTAGTTCGTTCGATTCCGATGCACGGTTTAGGAGAAACGACCATTTCAAGTAACGGTGTTTCGCGAACGAAACTTTTCCCCTCGCCTTACTTTGAAACATAGGTTAAAGACCAAAAAGGGTTAATTAATGTATGAAACATTTATGGTAAGTGTTTTAGGCAGTTGGTAAGACACTCGCGAAGGAATCGCTTTAAAACTCGTAAAGGTTAAATTATTAAAAATGGTGGAGTCGAGGGTACCTGAGTGACTTAAGCGAATCAGTGAGCGCAAAACAAGCGTTAGAGTCTAAGTTAGTTAAAGTATAGATTTACAAGTGATTTTGGTTTAATTCCAACTTACTTGTTGTTTATAGGTTACCAGACTCGTCCCGAGCCTTTTATCACCCCAAGTCGCTCAGGCAAGTATTCTATCCGTTATACTGTTATTGTGATGTATACATTTGTATATGCATGATCTTGCGATAAATGCATATTGGTTAATTAGCAAATGTTGCGATATATTGAAGCATGCTGATATGGTATATATATATGCATGCCTGTCTCATATTCTTGAGTTATATATCTGTTGGTTCAGTTGATAATACCTATGCTAGAGGATAGCGGTAACTTGCATATACCCTTAGTATAGGGACCCAAAGGTGAAAATATTTTCTAAAACCGGGAGTCGAGGATCCCGAGTAGATTTTGTATATATGGATATGGATATATATATATTTATATATATATATGGTTATAGTTTTCCAAACTATTAATCGAATAAGGTTTATTCGATAACTTTAACTTTATTTTATTTATTGAATATTATTTGAATATTCATTCGAGGGCTTATGACTCTTTATATTATTTATTGAATATTATTTGAATATTCATTTTAGGGCTTATGACTCAGTTTATATTATTTATTGAATATTTTTGAATATTCATTTGAGGATCTATGACTCCGATTATTTGCTGAGATATATTCTTTATGTTATTAAAGAATAAGGTGTAAATAATCAAACTTATTTTCGATTATTCAAATAAAGATAGTACTTTTATATAAGTATATCTTTGGTTATTTAATATCCATTTCAAGTATAAGTTTTAATACTTCTACTTCGATTATTTTTATAAGGATTATCTTTATGAGAATATTATTTAAATAATAATATTCAGGCATTTTTCTAAATATACTGGGGACTGATTTACTTCATTAAATCAGCTTTACTCCAAACACTCTTTAAAGTGTTTTCGAGTCTTCAAAATGATTTTTTAAAAGTTAGAGCGGATCCCAAAACTCATTTTTATATTTAAGATCTTCCTTTTTAAGGGGATTTAAATACTCGCTCAAAACCTGGGGAATCCGGCTCTGTGGTGTATTTTATATTCGCAACAAGGTTGCTGTTTTGATAAATGAATTGATTACTTACCCAATATTCGGGAAGTAAAATTCTTGGAACAAGTTAATCCATTAACAGGCATCGCCTGGGAAATATCGGTGAGTTTTCCTTTCCAACTAGATACGACTTCTTGGTGAAGCCGTATCAACAAGTTTCTACTTGGGGAAAGGGGGAACGAGCTTTACATTTCAGAGTCATGGATTTCATCTGAACTAGGAGTGGCATAAGTGGCCGAGTAGCGCCGGCCCAGCCTTATTATATTGGCCCAAATGGCCTGGAAGTTTCACTAAGGCGGTCCATTCCTTAGGAGTTCAGTGTTCGGTTGACAAGTAAATCCGACAGGTTCTCCTCTACATGTAGAAAATGGTGGGGTTGCACTACTACGACTGATCATCGTAAGTGGTCTTCCTGGCGCGGCAAACTCCCGTAATGAGTTCATCATCCAATTGGATATTTCTGCAACACTACCCAGAGCATTTCGATAGAAAGGCTACGGTTAGGCGATTGTTGAGTGTTGGCAGGGTCAAGTTTTCAAAATGATGTTTGCATCAAATGAAGTATCTCGTAACTTCATTTTATTTTGATGATATTTTAAAGATTTAATCTATTCAAATCTTGTCTTGTAGTCTCATCTATGTGATGAACTGTTGAAAGCTCATTATACTTTGAACAGTGGTAGTTCAAGTAGCTTTATAAATGATATAAGTATAGTGAAGTATTTGGTAACTTCATCCCTTGTTTTTACTTATATCTAGTAAGTAATTATCTTACTCATGATAAAAGATTCTAGTAAGTATCCATTTAGATACTTATATTATTGTTATCACTACATATTATCTTGCGAGCTGTAAGGCTCACTCTTGCTTTATTTCTTCATCACACAACAACAGTTAGGAAAGATGGCCAGACTCCAGCAGACCCAGCGCAAGCGCGTGGGAAGCATCCCGCGTCTTCCCGATGATGTTGTGGCTGCTATAGCTGCAGAGGTAGATCTATTGGTAGATCAGGCATTCTATTTTTGAGAATCAAATTATGTATAATTATAACTTGTGGCAGATAATGGCAATTAACTGTAAATTTATCAAGTAATCATTTTGGGTTGTAATAACTTTTAAATTGTGGATTCAAAGACTTGTACTTATTTAAATTTCATCTCTGAGACTATAACGGGTTGTGGTGTGTGTTAGTGTGGGGTCACAGCATAAGGTTATTATTATTAATTAAGTGAAGTGATATTGTGGAAAGAAAGACCGTGACGACCCGGATCCCCGACCCCGGATCTGGGGGTGTTACAATTGTTTACCTTCTCAGAATTCAAATCTGGAACCCTAGAAGGGAAACTAGCAACTTGTAGATTATGACTCAGATTTATCTGACGAGTTTAACAAGGATGGGGATTTGTGAACTCCCATTGCACCACCTGTGACCTCCTTAAGGATGGCTAAGGTGATTTTCCTTGCAGGTACAGCTGGATTATGGAGCTATGAGAGAAGAGTGATACACTTGTGAGAATGAGTGTAAACACGAGTGGAGAGAAGAGTGAAACACATGTGAGGTACACTAAAACACAATCACACACTCACAGTGAGGAAGAAAGAGAAACTACTTGTTATTTATTTTCCAACCAAGTGAAATATGAGAACTCCTTCAGACGACGGCATACATTCCTTCTTTAAGGGGGAGATAAAAGCTTAAGTAATAGTTTGGAGGATTCCTCAACTAAGGGGGAGAAATAGCAGGGAGGAAGAAAAAGATCCTAAAAATGTACACTACACCACACCATTGTTGTTTGTAACTACGGATCCTATTGTACGGGAGAGGTGGTAAACACAAGGTGATTTCCTAGTAAGGGAAGAAGCTGTTAGGGAAGTACCATTGGTTTTTATCTGCAGATCCTATTGTACGGGAGAGGTGGTAAAACGAAGGTGATCTTCTTTAATCAATTGATTCTCATAGGGGGAGAAGCAAGAGAGATATGGGCTTCTCAACAGGAAATGTGGTTGTACATGTGAAGATGGAACTACTTGAAGATATGTTCAGTCTAGAGGAACATCTACTTGGAATCTGGAAAATGTTAAATCTAGTCCAGAACTTTTCTACTATTTACTTTGCATTTCTGTTTATATCTTTTTCTTATTTGTTAGTTGAGTTATCCTCTAGGTATTTGTGTGTTATTGTCTAACAAACAAATAGGGGGAGATTGTAAGTCATATGTCATAGCCTATTTGTATATTCGAGGATTCAACTCAACTCAAATAAGAATGTAATAAGTAAATAGTGGATCGACCGTCAGAGAGATCTCGCAAAGTAATATCTGTCAAAGGATTCAGAAACAAGGTTCATCTACAGACTTGAGGAGTTAATTCACTGGAAGAAGTTCAAGAAGTTGATCATGCCTCAGTGATATAAATCAAGATCGTGGATTTAATCAAGTGACAGAGATCTCGTCAGAGTATCATTAATTACAAGGATTTAATCTGAAGAAAATCAGAGTATCAAAGTCAACACATGAAGAAACGTCACGGAAGTTAGTCACTCATGAACCAGACAGTACATCGAGTGTCAACGTTGAAGTGGTGGAATTGATTCATAATTTTCAGTGATTTTCAGAAGATTTGCAGAAGAATGGTTGCTGCTCAAGACTAGAATTAATTCTCTATTAATTAATTAAGTCATCTAATTTAATTAAGAAAATAAATTATATCTGCGAAGAATAATTTATTTATTAATTGAATTAATTGATTAATTAATTCTGAATTAATTTTAGGAATTTTCAGAAGTTTAATTGGTTTAAAAACAGTCTTAAATCAGCAAGACAATTGAAAATGAACTAGCATGACAATCCCGATTGTCATACCGATTGTCATGCCAAGTCATTTCAATTGTCATACCGAAAGTTACACTAGGAAGGAGATTGTCTTGCTAGTTCAATTGATTGTCATACCGATAGTCATTGTAGTTCAATCAGATTGTCTTGCTAGTACAATTGAAAGTCCTACTGAAAGTCTTGCTGAGCCAAAGAGATTGTCCTACCGATTGTCATTGCAATTCAAGTAATTTTGTTGGATTGCATACAAAAAGAAAAAGAAGCAGAAGACATTCACTCACTGAAAAATACAAGAACATAGCAGCCGCCTAAGAAATATTTCATTGTTCTCTGCTGAAATTCAAAGATCAATTTCTAGATTGCAAAGTTAAATCCAATCAACTAGAAATCTTTATCTTGTTCTTGTGTAAGAATCTAGCGGATCAAAATCCCTAGAACTTAATCTCAAATCGCGTTTAGCATTTGATTCTAATTATTGCAAAAATAGAAAAAGTTCATGTCGAATTTATTCTAAATTTGTGATAATTAATTTGAGATTAATTCCTTGTAATCGATACAGTTGTTGTAACACCTTTCAAGTTTAATAATATTCTTATTTAACTTGAATTTTGTTTCACATTTTTTATTCCGCATTTAATTCGATTATTCGGTACCGTTTGTATTCAACCCCCCCTTCTACAAACACATTGGGACCTAACAATTGGTATCAGAGCCTTCTGATTAACGAACAAATCAAGATCCTAGACTTTTGTGATTTTTCAACTCCTTGAATTTTTATTCATTCAAAAATTCATAATGACTTCACAAAAAGTTGGAACCGTTAAAATTCCACAATTTGATAAAGAGAATTATATTATGTGGAAGAAGAAGATGCTCTTATTTTTACAAGTGGCAAATCCCAAATATTCAAACTTGTTAAAGAAGGGTCTAAAAACTCCGATGGTTATTGAACCAGAGGTGATAGTAGATGATGTTGTGATTACCAAAGCTAGAACCTATCCAAAAGAGCCTGAAGATTTTACTCCTGCTGAGAAGGAAGAAGCCTCCTTGGATGCCAGCCTTCAATTAATATTAATTGATTCCCTTGATCCCTTGATGAACAGACATGTGATGAACTGTAAAAATTTCAAACACATGTGGGAAACTATTGAGGTGATTAATGAAGGCACAGAGGAAGTTAGGGAGAACAAGTTGGAAATCCTAACCTCTGAATATGAACATTTCAAATCAAATCCAGGAGAAGGAATTACTGAAGTGTTTGAGAGGTACAATGCGTTGATCAACAACCTGAACATCAATGGAAAGTATTATTCATTCAGGGAGGTCAACAAAAAGTTCCTTTTAACACTGCCAGCTCATCTTGAACATAGAATCACTGCCATTAGAGAAGCTAGAGATCTGAGTGAGATTTCTTTGGACAGGCTCTATGGAGTGTTAAAAACCTATGAGTTGGAGCAGATTCAACAGAAGGAAGTCTACGGGAAGGATAGAATGGTTAGCACATCTACTGCACTTGTAGCTGAAGGTCAACAACAACAACAATCTCAACAGTTAGAAAGAATAGTACAGTTTTCCAAGGGTGAGGAAAATGAGTTAGTAGCAGAATATGATCCTCCTACTACAAATCAATCAAGTGATGATTTTTATTCCTTGGAAGAGCTGGAGCAATTGGAAGATGAATCAATGGCCCAAATTGTCAAGAGATTCTCTAATGTCAGATTCAGGAGGAATCCCAAGCTTAAGTACAAGTCCAACTACAACAAATTCCAGAAAGGTGGATCTTCATCCTCTAACACCAGCAGTGGTGGGTACAAAACAGGGATGGTTGATCGAAGCACCATTAGATGCTATAACTGCAATGAGTTGGGACACTTTGCCACAGAATGTAGGAAGCCAAAGCAAGTAAGAAAGAACTCTGAAAGGGCTTATCTGGCAAAGGGAAGAAGCTGGGATGAAAGCAAGAAGAAATACGTGCTGAAGATCTTGCTAATGAGAAGGTTGTTTCCAAGTCAAGTGTGTCGAAAGTTCCAGTCAAAGTTGTGAAAGCAACTGAGACTAACTCATACACACATGAGTTGGATAACAAAAATGCCATGTCTACCATGCATAAATTACCTGCTGTTAATCACTCTCATAAAGCATGTGGTATTTCTAATTGTATGTCTTGTGCTTTTAATATGATGTATGCTTATTTTAAAGGTAAGCATGTGTCTAATGATAAGACTACTCCTCGTCAGCATGTGAATAACAAGAAACATGATAGGTGTAAGACTGCTAGTCCTTCTAAGGCTAGAAAGGAGACATTTGTGCCTAAGCTTAAACAGAAATTTGTTAAGGCTGTTTACAAGGTCAAATGTTCAGTCATTGAGGATGTTGAGACCATTAAAATTAAAAATGTTGTTTTGCCTGACAAAGGACAATTCTACAAGTGTGCCGGGCCCAACTAAGTTTGGGTTCCGAAGATGGTCTAATCCATTTGTAGTGCAGGGCATTAAACAGGTATAACCGGTAGTGTGGATTCTTGACGGTGGATCATCAAGACATATGACCGGAGATAGAGCCCTGCTATCAAATGTGGTTGAGAAAGCTGGCCCCCTGGTTACCTTTGGAGATAACAGCAAAGGTTTATCCGAGGGATATGGCCGTTTGCAAGCTGGGAATGTTATCATTGTAATTTTGTATATTGTGCTAGGTTATTATCAGGAAGCAGTATCTAACATATAGCACCAGTGACGAGACTTGAGAATATTACGACATATGAAGCACCTGTTGCACATTACAGTTGGAATTGTACTCTAGTAAGATGTGTACAAGTGTACTCCTGGTTGGTGAGTCAAAAGAGGAAGTCAATGCACCACAGTTCATGGACTTTGCAGCTGCAGATCTATTGGACTATGCAATCTCTTCTTCAGAATCTCACTTCAGGTTGATATGAACTAGTGTACTACTCAAGCAATCGTCAAGAACATGGTATGGCACTCTAACTGAAGTTATTGTTTAATATGAACTAGTAGAGTCGTCATATTTTTAACTCTCTTATCATTAGGCACAATCATATTGTTTTATATATGCAGTGATATATTGATTATGCAACATAACAATTAGTATCTAAAGTACTTGACAAGTATCAACGGATGTTTAATATAGCAGTCGACGGATGATCGATTAAATCATCAATGGATGTTCTGAAAGTCGACGGATGATCATATGAAGAATTCAAACAGCAGTTGAACAGTGAAAGCTGACACACAGCCGTCGAGATGTATACAAACACACTGTGGAAGCCCATTAACTGGGTAATAGAGGACAAAAAGCAGCAAAGCTTAAGACTGTTAGATTTTATATTTGTTCAGTCTGTTTGACTTTGTAATCTTGGTATTATATAAACCAAGAGAGTAGCAAATAGAAAAATAATTGAAATAGCTGAGAAATACAAAAATAGAGAAATCTTTGTAAGCAGAATCTTTAGCATTTCCTGTATTCTCAGTAATTCCATTTATAAGCAGCTGTGAGCATTTCTGCACACAGAGTCCTCTCGATATATTATATATATCTCTGGTGGAATTATTTAAATCCACCAGAAAGTTTTTAAAGACTCTTGTTTTTAATTACTTATGTTTTGATTCAATTAAGTTTACATTCCGCATTGTGCTAATCAAAATAAATTTATCTATAATCGAGTTGAACATTTTTATTTCAAGAAAAAGGTTCAAGAATTCCATTCAACCCCTCTTCTGTAATTCTTGCTATATTGTTAAGGGACTAACAATTGGTATCAAAGCAAGCTCTTAATCTACAAAGAGTTTAAAGATCAAAATAATTCAGCAATATGAACAAGAAAGATGTTGGAGTCAAGATTCCTTTTTTTGATAAAGATAATTACCATCATTGGAAGGTAAAGATGCATCTTCATATGCTTTCTCAAGATGAGGCCTATGTGGACTGCATAGAAAGAGGCCCTCATGTTCCAATGAGAGCTGTAACAGGAAACAAGCCATCTGTTCCAAAGCCAAGGCATGAATGGTCTGATCCTGACATTGAAAAAGTCAGAAAAGATAAAAAGGCCATGAACATTCTGTTCAATGGTGTTGATGCAGATATGTTTGATAACATCATCAACTGCAAAACTGCCAAGGAAGTTTGGGACACAATACAGATAATTTGTGATGGCACTGAGCAAGTAAGAGAAAATAAAATGCAGCTCCTGATTCAGCAATATGAGCACTTTCACAATGAAGAAAGTGAGTCACTCACTGACATTTTTAGTAGATTCCAAAAACTACTAAATGCTCTTAAGTTGCATGGAAGAGTCTATCAGACTAAAGACTCCAATCTGAAATTTCTCAGATCTCTTCCAAAGGAATGGAAACCAATGACAGTCTCATTGAGAAACTCACAAGATTATAAGGAGTTTACTTTGGAGAGACTGTATGGCATTCTTAAGACCTATGAGCTTGAGATAGAGCAGGATGAAAGAATGGAGAGAGGAAAGAAGAAAGGAGGATCCATTGCACTAGTTACTGATCTGGAAAAGGAGAAGGAAGTGAAGATGGAAGCTGTAGAATCAACTTCAAGGGTCTGTGAGAATAAGGGTAAGGGGCTAGCTGAAAGTGAAGATTCATTGAGCCAAGATGACATGGAGGACATTGATGAGCACCTAGCATTTCTTTTAAGAAGATTTTCCAAGCTCAAGTTCAAGAAGAACTTTGGAGCAGCCAAGCCAAATAGAAACATGGTGGATAAGTCAAAATTCAAATATTTCAAATGTGGCTTGGCAGGGCATTTTGCAAATTAGTGTAGAAAGTCAGATTCCAGTAAGAAAATGTTTGAGTCTGTGGATTATAAGCAAAAATACTTTGATCTACTCAAACAAAAGGAAAGGGCTTTCATTACACAAGAGAATGACTGGGCTGCAGATGGTTTGGATGAAGATGAAGATGTCAGCTATGTCAATCTAGCCCTAATGGCCAAGTCTGATGAAACAGAGACAAGTTCCTCAAGCAATCAGGTAATCACTACAAACCTTGCACATTTATCTAAAGCTGAGTGTAATGATTCCATAAATGACATGTCTACAGAATTGTATCATTTGTATGTTACACTTAAGTCTCTCACTAAAGAAAATGCTAAAATCAAAGAAAATAACTTGTTTTTAAGTGAGAGGAATAATGTGCTTGAGTCTCAGTTTGTTGAGTTTGAGAAACTAAAAATTGAGTGTAAGATTGCCAAGGAGGAATTAACTGAGTCCTTGAAAAAGGAAGAAATTTTGAAGAAGCAGCTCGAGCGTGAACAAGAGGTGATTAAAGTATGGAAAACATCCAGGGATGTTCATGCTCAAATCACAAAAGTTCAAGGAATTGAGTCTTTTTGTGATGAATCCTGGAAAATGAATAAAGAGAAACTAGAACCTATTTTGGTAGATGGGTTGCTGACAGATGTAGACTCGACGGATGATGAGGACTATTCGTCGGATAACAAAAAGTGTTATCCGTCGAATGATAAAAATCCTCATCCGTCGGCTGTAAGCAAACCCATTAGCAAAGCCAAATTAATCAAGCTAAATGATAAGTATGGGTCTGTTTCCAAGAACTTTGTTTCAGGAGAGTCAAGTCAAGCTAAGAAAGGGAAAAAGGCTAATGTTGGTCACATGACTGTCAAACAGTTAAGTGACAGACTTGAGAAAATAGAGGTAAAAACAGAGACTAAAAAGAAAAACAATAGGAATGGTAAAGTAGGGATTAACAAACACAATAACTATACACCTGATAAATATGCTCCTAGAAAAATCTGTGTCGAGTGTGGTAGTGTAAATCATTTGTCTGTTAATTGCAAATCTGCCATGCCTACTCCTATGTCTGTTCAGCCTCAATTTCCTAACATGAATGTCATGCCTCCCATGCCTGTTAATGATATGCCTACACAGAACATGAATGCATAGTTTGCAAATATGCCATTTGCACCTAATCCATATTATGCTGCATACAATATGCCTCAAATGCCATTTAGCATGCCTTACTGGAATAACATGTTTGCACCAAGCATGTCATTTCCTGTTTGCCATAACATGCATGATAATTCTGTTGCATTTAGTGGTTTCAAAGGTACAACCCAATTGACTAAGGAAGAATCTGGAATTCCTAAGTCAAATGAGATAAAACCTAAGAAACAGAAGAAGAAAGCTAACAAGGCAGGACCCAAGGAAACTTGGGCACCAAAATCAACTTGATTTGATTTTGATGTGTGCAGGGAAATAGAAAGAATCTTTGGTACTTGGATAGTGGCTGTTCAAGACACATAACTGGTGATTCTACCCTGCTCACAGAGTTTAAGGAGAAAGCTGGCCCAAGTATTACTTTTGGAGATGACAGCAAAGGTTATACTGTGGGATATGGCTTGATTTCAAAGGACAATGTCATCATTGAAGAGGTTGCCTTAGTGGATGGTCTCAAACATAATCTGTTGAGTATCAGCCAGCTTTGTGACAAAGGCAACTCAGTAACCTTCAACAAAGAAGCCTTGTTGTGACTAACAATCAAAACAACAAAGTGGTTCTCACTGGTGTGAGAAGAGGAAATGTGTACCTAGTTGACTTCAACTCAACCAAAGCAGAATCTGTAACTTGTCTTCTCAGTAAAGCAAGTCAAGATGAAAGTTGGCTATGGCACAAGAAGCTATCCCATTTAAACTTCAAGACCATGAATGAGCTGGTAAAGAAAGAACTAGTAAGAGGCATTCCTCTAGTGGAGTTTACAAAGGATGGACTGTGTGATGCCTGCCAAAAAGGGAAGCAGATCAAAGCATCATTCAGGAAGAAACTTGACTCAGCAATTGAAGAGCCTCTGCAATTGCTTCACATGGATTTGTTTGGACCAGTCAATGTATTGTCAATTTCAAAGAAAAGATTTTTCCTAGTAATTGTAGATGATTTCTCAAAGTTCTCTAGGACATATTTCCTAAATTCTAAAGATGAGGCTAGTGAAATCATCATCAATCACATAAGGCAAGTTAACAATCATCCTGATTTCAAAGTTAGAAGAATCAGGAGTGACAATGGAACTGAGTTCAAGAACTATGTCATGAGAGCATTTTGTGAGGAAAATGGGATCTTGCATGAGTTTTCAGCAGCAAGGACTCCACAACAGAATGGAGTAGTGGAAAGAAAGAACAGATCTCTTATTGAAGCTGCAAGGATAATGCTTGAAGAATCAAAATTACCAACTTATTTCTGGGCTGAAGCTGTAAACACTGTATGCTACACTCAGAACATCTCTCTGATTAACCAAGCAAGATGCATGACTCCTTATCAATTGTTTAAGAACAAGAAGCCAACTCTAAATTTTCTTCATGCCTTTGGTTGTAAATGCTATATTCTGAGAAATCAAACTGATCAAAATGGGAAGTTTGATGCTAAAGAAGATGAAGGAATTTGTGTTGGATATGATGTTGGTAAAGCATATAGAGTCTACAATATAAGAACCAACATTGTTGTAGAATCTATACATGTTGTGTTTGATGATAAAAAGATTGAAGGACTGAAAGATGGATATTACCATGAGAGCCTCAAATTCGACAATGTTGAGATGGTTAGTGATGAAAGTGATGATGAGAGTGATCAAGAAACAGTGTCTAAGGATAATACGGACAAATCTACCACCAATGAAGCACAAAACTCAACATCCGTCGAGTTGCAAAATACTTCATCCGTCGGAAGGCAATCTGTGTTATCCGTCGGTAGACAACCTGCCTCATCCGTCGGTACTCAAGATTCACCATCCGTCGGGTTATCAAAAGGAGCAGGAAATTAAGGTAGATCACCCATAGAAAGTACCCATTTCTCAAATCAAAGATCCACAAACTCAGGGGGAGTTTCTAGCAATCAAAACTCAATCACACATCAAAACAATATTGAGGTCTCTTCATCTAGAGCTAATCTACCTCAACCAAGGAAATGGATAAAAGATCACCCTTTTGAACTGATTATTGGTGATGTTTCTTCTAGAGTTCAAACAAGAAGAGCAACTCAGGAAGAATGTCTATACAGCAGCTTTCTGTCAAAGGAAGAACCAAAGAAGGTAGAAGAAGCTTTGTTAGATCCTGATTGGATTTTAGCTATGCAGGAGGAGCTAAACCAATTTGAAAGGAATAAAGTGTGGAAGCTGGTGCCCAAGCCTAAAGGAAAGAATCTAATAGACACCAAATGGGTATTCAAAAACAAGATGGATGAAAATGGCATAGTAGTAAGGAACAAAGCCAGATTGGTTGCTAAAGGCTATTGCCAGCAAGAAGGAATAAATTTTGATGAATCATTTGCTCCTGTTGCAAGACTTGAAGCCATCAGAATCTTCTTAGCCTATGCAGCCCATGCCAATTTCAAGGTCTATCAAATGGATGTCAAAAGTGCCATTCTGAATGGAGATTTGGAGGAAGAAGTTTATGTTAGTCAACCTCCTGGATTTGAAGATCCAAATTTTCCAAAATATGTCTATTATCTACTGAAAGCACTTTATGGACTGAAGCAAGCACCTAGAGCCTGGTATGACACTTTATCAAAGTTCCTTTTGGAAAATCACTTTACAAGAGGTACTATAGATAAAACTTTATTTTTCAGAAATGTTAATGGCTCTAGAATACTTGTTCAAATTTATGTAGATGATATTATTTTTGGCTCTACAGATGAGAAACTTTGTAAAAAGTTTGCCAAACTGATGCAAAGTAAGTATGAAACGAGTATGATGGGAGAACTAACTTACTTTCTTGGTTTACAAGTTAAGCAAGTTAGTGATGGAATATTCATTAGTCAAACTAAATATATTTTTGATCTTTTAAAGAAGTTTGATCTAATGGATTGCACATCTGCAAAAACTCCCATGGCCACTGCAACTAAGCTTGAACTAAACACTACTGAAAAGTCTGTGGATATTTCAAGCTATAGAGGCATGGTTGGCTCACTTCTGTACTTAACAGCTAGTAGGCCAGATATAATGTTTGCTACATGTTTATGTGCTAGATTTCAGGCTGATCCTAGAGAGTCTCACTTGATAGCTATTAAGAGAATTTTCAGATAACTCAAGGGAACACCAAAACTTGGCATTTGGTATCCTAGATATTCTGGTTTTGATCTAACTGGTTATTCAGATGCAGATTATGCAGGTTGCAGAATTGACAGAAAAAGCACAACAGGAACTTGTCAATTTCTAGGAAACAAGCTTGTGTCCTGGTTCAGTAAAAAGCAAAATTCAGTTTCTACTTCTACAGCTGAAGCTGAATATATTGCTGCTGGCAGTTGTTGTGCACAGATTTTGTGGATGAAAAATCAATTGCTAGACTATGGTTTGCAAGTTGAGAGGATTCCTATTTTCTGTGATAACACAAGTGCTATTGCCATCACTGAAAATCCAGTGCAACATTCAAGGATAAAGCAATAGACATCAAGTACCATTTCATAAGGGAACATGTAATGAATGGTACTGTAGAGTTACATTTTGTTACAAGTGAGAAGCAACTTGCAGATATATTTACCAAGCCACTGGATGAATCCACCTTTTCTAGGTTGGTAAGTGAGTTAGGTATGCTTAATTACTCTTGAATCTATCTGAGTTATTTTGCAAGTTGATATGTAGCCAGAAATTTAACTGATTTTTAGTCATGAGTGAAATTTTGGCTAAGTCAAAATTTACATCTCGACGGATGACCACTATCCATCGAGTTGAGTCATCTTTCGATATACTATGTGCAAATAAAAATCAATTACTTTTCTGGAATCTTTTAAAACTCGACGGATAACAGTTTATTCTCATCCGTCGAAGTGTCTAAATCTTAACTGTTAATTCCCTGAACATTATCCATCGAGTATACTTACAGTTTGTAAGCATTACACGACGGATAATGGGTGGAATTTTTACAGTTTATTTTTAAACGGCTAATTTAGGAAATTTCTATTGGGTAATTTACTTTTCTTTATTATTTTAATCCGTTGTTTTTGAGATAGTATAAAAGCTTATTTCATTCTAATTATTTTCTTTTATCATTCTCAAATTCAACTGCTTTTATTTTATTCTCTCTCAAGCAAATATCCTCTTTCTCTTCAAGCTTTCATTCTCTAACAATGGCACCTGTAGTAAAGATCATGTCTCAGACTGGGTTCAGTTATGAGAAGAACAACTTCACTGCTTTGGTCAATAAGGGTATTCAGCAATCAGAAGACTATCACAAGATGATGGACTTCGTGAAGAACTGCAAGTTAAGTTATGCCATGCTTGAATCACCCACAGTTTACTGTGAAGTTATTGAAGAGATGTGGACCACTGCAATCTACAACTCTACTGACAAAACCATCACTCTAACTATCAAAGGTAATGAGTTCTGTATCAATAGTGATGTGATAAAAGCATGTTTCAAAATCCCTGAAGATAATGTAACTTCACCACACACTGACACTGATATTATCAATATGCTTAATTCCATGCATTATGCACTTCCTACTAATAAGCTAAGTGAGATTAGAAGATTAGGTCTTGGGAAGGAATGGAGTTTCATGTGTGATGTTGTGACTAAAGTTTTCTCTGGAAAAGTCAGTAATTTTGATTCTGTGAACATTTCCATGCTTAACATGTTATACATGCTAGTTACAGATAAATTTTACAATTTCAGTGACCTTGTCTTATATGAGTTAGGTTTTAAACTAGGTGAGTTAGCCAAAAGGGGAAAGAATGTATATTATGCTAGATTTTTCATGATATTGGCTAACCATCTTTGTCAAGAGATTGTACTTGAGAACCCAAACAACAAATTAGCTTGTTGGGTTCAAGAGAGAAGAATCATTGCAGATTTGAACAGAGCCAACCATCATAGGGATGTGTCAATGTTCTACTTCCCTGTAATGCAGACAGCTCAGGTAAGTGAGGTAAGTTCATCTATACCCTCAACTATTCCAATCTCCTCAATTTCTTTGAGTTCAGGTGTAGCTATGGAAACTGTGACAATGACCAAACAGTTGCCTACCAAAGCTGCCAAAACAACTGTAATTTCCAAATCCAAATCAAAGAAAACCCCCTCTGGTATCTCTCAAAAGGTACCAGTTGAAAAATCTACCAAAGCCAAAGAGGGGAGTGTGAAGGAGGGTCAGTAAGGTGAGGGAAAGGGTGAACATCAAAGAAACCCTGAGGATAAGGTTGGAGAGTTGAGTGAATCCCAGCCTAGCCACACTGCAGTTTCCCAACAAACTGCAGTGCTTAAAAAGGACAAAACCTTACTTCTAGCTGCATCCTCCCAAAAGGATGTGGCTATTGAACAAAGCTCTCAGCCAAGAGCACAGGCCAAAAGGGTTAGGGACACAAGCTCACCCCAAATTTACACAAGAAAGAAGAAATCCAAAACAAATGGGGATGCACAGGGCACACACACAGTGCAAACTGGTGCTAAAGACACAGTCCCTGCAATTTCTTAAATTCAAATTGATGTGGCTCCAATAAATGTGGAGTCACAGCCGAAATCTCTTATAATAGAAGCCTCTGAAATACCATACTCACCAACAAACTCTCTGGAAGTGGATATGATAAACACTTCAATTCCTGATTCCCCTTCTTTAACTCTGTTGGGGAAGCCAAAATCTAGTGCAAGTGAGCATCATCTTTTAGATGATTTGTTGGCTCACTTGCCAATTCTTTCAGATACTATTGTGACATCTGTGCCTCAGATAACTTCAATCAACACAGAGTCAACAATAGTTTCTCTTCCCACCTCATTCATTTCTACTCTCTCGATGGATATTGCTCATCCGTTGAGTAGTGATTGTATCCCGACGAATAAGCTTAACAGCAGTTATCCGTCGGATAGCTTTACCACTCACCCGATGGATATCACTTATCCGTCGAGTGTCTCTGCACAACTTCAAACTTCAATTATTTCTAGTGCAGAAGACTTAGTGGTAATACAGTCACTCTTAGGACTGAGAGAGGAGAGTGCATTGAGTGAGAGGCTGGGTTGCTCCCAGGCAAAAGGAGAGGAAAAGAGTGAATCTCAGCAATCCATTTATTCAAGATTGGCAAAAGTGAGTTAGAGGAGTCCCACCTTAGTAGGTGAAGGTGAGGGTGTGAGGGTGGGGAGCCAGGGTGAGACCCTGATGCAACAAAAGAGAGATTATGAGAGAAAGGCAGGTACAGGAGAAATAAGGGTGGATCCAGCCATTGCTAGTGAGTCAATGATTATGGATGATGCTGAAAAGGGAAGACAATTTCAGCAACATTACAAAGCTGAAATTGATAACATTTCCTTGGATGCTGACACTTTTACTCATCCTGTGTCATCCTATCAACTGTTGGCTGCTCAGGGCAATGTGGAGGTAGAACAGACTTTGAATTTAGTACACACCTCAGAATCTCTTTAAAGAGATAAAACTGTTGTCAATAGGATGCCTTCTAAAGCTGGTGAGCCATTTGAAGAATTTGGAGTAAATTCTAATGTTGATGACTCTGTTTCTTTGGATGGAAGCATGAACTTAGGGGGAGATTAAGGCCCAAGTTCTGTTTTAAATTCACCTGGATGGGCATGGACAAAGGAATTTACACCAGGACAATTTGATATGTCTTTGGTCAAGCAAGTGGTGGCTATTCAAAAGGCCCTTCAGGAGACTTCAGATGCTGGTACCAAGGCTATTCTTCAAGCTCACCTAGACTCTCTACATCTCATGAAGATCCAGCACTTAAGACAGAATATGAGTCTAGATGAACTAAAAAGAGATATAGCTGACTTGAAGACATACAATTCTGAGAAGCTGGATTCAGTAATGTCATATGGTACCATGCAAGATCTACTACTAAGATTGAGGAGAGAATCAGGCTCTGAAAAGAAGCTAGCCAAGCTGGAAAACAGAGTTCAAGTTATTGAGAATTCAGTGGCTATCCTTCTTTAAAATCAACAGACTCAGACAAATCTTCTCATGCAACTGGCTAAAGCACAAGGCCTAACTCCTTAACTTGATGATAACAAAAAGGGGGAGAGAGAATCAAGTAAGGGGGAGAAAGGACCAACTGAGGGGGAGAAACTTCAAGTACAAATTAGCAAAGTGATTGTACCTTCAATTACAATCTCCAAGCCAACAGTTGCAGATGGTATAGATCTAATTAAAGCAGTAGCAGCAGCAAATTTGAAAGTTGCTGAAAAAGGAAATTTGAGCTTGATCAACTGGAATAAGATTGATGAGGAGATACAGAAAAAGTTTGAACTAGTCAAGGAGCCAGTTCAGTCAGCCATCCATCACTCTCATGTCAAGCCAATCAGTGTGAATGAGATGAGCATGAACTATCTGGAAAAAGGACAATCTTCCTGCATCAAGTCTACAAAGGCTGAAACAATTCTTAAACCAAGGGCAAATTATCCAAAGTCATCTTGGAAGAACCCTATGGACACTGTGTATGAGACACCCAAGCCTGATGAAAAGAAGCTTCTGTCAAGATCTATTGTCTTCTATAAAGATCCAGCTGATTCAGCTTCAAAAAGGAGAATTGCTAAGATATTCAGAAATGGAAAGGAAATTTGTGTGGTAGCTGGACATCCACAATTTGCTCAAGCAAAGAAAGAAGAAAAAGCCAGATTAAAGCAGGAAAAGAGGCAAGCTGCTCTAGATGCAAAAAAGTATAAACAAAAGAAAGAACATATTGCTATCTTGGCCAAGCTACAGGCTGTAAATTCTTCTCAACAAATTCCCTATCAACCATCTGAAGCTGATGAATCAAAGAAGAAGATTGAAGAATAGAAGAAATCCCCAAGAAAGAAAGAATTGGCTAGAAGAACAAAAAGGAAACTGGATGTTGTTGACAAGGAATTGAAAGATCAATTTCCTAAGGAATCCACTCAAGCTACAACTCAAGCATCAAAGCCCTCTGTGGTATTTGAAGACATAAGGGTGGTGGATCCCTACAGAAATATACATGGTGAACCTATTGTGCCAAAGGATGAGCCAATAGAGTGGGATAAAATACCAATTCCTGACTTCAACTTACCAATCCTTAACAAGCCAAAAAGGACAAAGTCAAGGGCATTCAAGAAAGTGAAGTTGTCACCTCTTAAATCCAAGTTAGTAGTTAAAGCTCAACCCAAGGTCAACAGGGGAGACTACTTGTACTTGTGTGACATCAAAGAATTTTCAGATCTAAACCTTTATCTGGATGAACTGGATGAAGTAAGGGCAATTGATGCATACAGAAACCTACCTGAAAGGTTGGTGTTCAAGTACAAAGGAGGAAGGGAGATTCAGTGGCCACTTCACAGGATTCTTCAAGAAAGCCAAGCTGTGCTGATTAAAGTCTATTCATCCTTCAAGAAAAACTTTGGGTTCAATGTAACTGCAAGAAGACTAGTATTGAAGAAGATTGAAGAGCTGAGGAGTGTTAGAGCTAAAGATGAACTCCCAAAGACACTAATCATCCCATACACAGGGAGAAGAGTGCAACTAAGGCCCTACTGGCTGATGGAATTCATGGATGACAAGGGTGTAAGAAGATTCTTCAGATTAGAAGACCAATTGAGTATCTCTAGCAATGAGACTCTCTTGGAAATGCAAGAAAAGCTAGATCTCTCAGAATCTGATGAACTAGAATTCCACAGGCAGGTCCAAAATCAAATTGAAGAAAATAACAGAAAGCTTGGAAGAAGATCCAGACCTTCAAGGAACTAGAAAAATCTGCTCAGGCTAGAGGAGCATCTTGAATTGACTGTGAGCCAAACCTTGCACATTTTAATTAATTGAAGCACTTTCAGTTTATCTACTTATCTTTAAAGATATATGTTCAGGATGTTTTGTTATCATCAAGTATCTCTTAATTTATGGCTACAATTCCAGTAAATATAAATTGGGGGAGATTGTTGTGCATATGTTGTGTACTTGATGATTTTATAAACAAAACATCTAAGTAGATTTTACTTAGTGAAATAATGTAGCACTCGACGGATAAGAATTATAGTCCCGACGGATAACTCATTATAGTCCCGACGGATGATTAACTTATTATCCATCGAGTGAGTAGCTTATGTAATAATAAGTATGTAGCATAGTTATGTATGCACCTTTGTATAGAATCTGTAGTAGCATATAAGTCATGTTGACTTTAACTAGATATGCAGAATAGGTTGATTAATTCTACATAATTGATGTCTTGTAATTCTGCATAAGTGATATAGAGTCAAGTGCCAAAATAGCTACCGACTGATGATTAACAAAGTCATCGACGGATGATCAAATGACTATCAACGGATGTTTAATATAGCAGTCGACGGATGATCGATTAAATCATCAACGGATGTTCTGAAAGTCGACGGATGATCATATGAAGAATTCAAACAGCAGTTGAACAGTGAAAGCTGACACACAGCCGTCGAGATGTATACAAACACACTGTGGAAGCCCATTAACTGGGTAATAGAGGACAAAAAGCAGCAAAGCTTAAGACTGTTAGATTTTATATTTGTTCAGTCTGTTTGACTTTGTAATCTTGGTATTATATAAACCAAGAGAGTAGCAAATAGAAAAATAATTGAAATAGCTGAGAAACACAAAAACAGAGAAATCTTTGTAAGCAGAATCTTTAGCATTTCCTGTATTCTCAGTATTTCAATTTGTAAGCAGCTGTGAGCATTTCTGCACACAGAGTCCTCTCAATATATTATATATATCTCTGGTGGAATTGTTTAAATCCACCATAAAGTTTTTAAAGACTCTTGTTTTTAATTACTTATGTTTTGATTCAATTAAGTTTACATTCCGCATTGTGCTAATCAAAACAAATATATCTATAATCGAGTTGAACATTTTTATTTCAAGAAAAAGGTTCAAGAATTCCATTCAACCCCCCTTCTGTAATTCTTGCTATATTGTTAAGGGACTAACAAAACCCTTTTTTTAAAGTATATATACTCCCTCCTAGTGGACCTGGACCCTTAAAATCGTCAAATTTCACTCAAAAAAGGCTTTTTCAGCGAAATCAGCGACCAGCCGCACCTTGGGCGGCCGCTCAGCTCTCCTGGGCGGGCGCTCAGCTCCTGAGCGGCCGCTCAGCTCTCCTGGGCGGGCGCTCAGCTCCCGACTGGAAAATTTTCTGATGAATCTTGTTTTGGCCATAACTTGAGTTCTACTCGTCAGAATTAGGCGATTCAACTGCCCATGCGAAGCTATTGAGATTCTCTACAACTTGACAATGGCCTTGGCTTCCAAATCTGATCACTTTTTATCATATTTTCTTTAAAAGCTCTTTTCTTCATATAACTGATACCTGAAATGCAATAATACAAAAACACATCAAAATACCAATAACTTGAGTCCAAAACACCAATTTAAGCTTGTAATAAAGCATTCCAAGTGGATATAAAATCCACTTATCACACCCCCAAACTTGAATCGATGCTTGTCCTCAAGCATAAACAGACTAAAAACTACAAAACAAACCTAATGCATGAATGCAATTACGTGAATGCAACTAAATGATAATGTAATCGATCCCCTCAGAATAACCATAACCAAATGAATAAGCCAATGCCTCTAAGAATGCAATGACTTTAGACAGAGTTCGAATAAATCCCACAAACTAACTCATAAACCAGAAACGTGCGTGTGTGGATGCTTAACAGATATACTCTCGATACTAGATCAATAACCTTAACTTATCTATCATCGGAATAATCGAAAGTTTATAAATAGAATAGACAATAAACGCATTATGACTCACAACACCTCCTTTCTACTAGAGTTATACAAGGATTCACATTATTATTGAACACATAGCAAAGATGCTTATTTGACCGTGCAATAAATAAGGTCCCAAAAGACTTATGCAATAATACCCATGTAGCGAGCGTTAGGTTAGCGGATCCCAAACTATAAAAGCCTTAGGTCACTAGGCATAAAGTCCCCTAGAACTTAATAACTCGAGTATTAAAGAGCTCACTCTTGATCAATTATGCATAAACACATACTTTTTTCTTTCTTTTCTTTCTCTTTTTTTTCCAACAATTTCTGAATGAGTGCGTTTCGCTCCATCTCATTCAACCCTAGACTACTCATAAAAATATGAGCCGGCTACTAGCCATTTGACGCCTAGCCTTACAACAACTAGCAATGAAATCCAAGTTTTTCTCCAGATAAAAAAATTAGTATTTTTATGTCATTACGAGAATATAACAAATTCTAAATATAACCAAGTGATTAAATCTCAACAACAAACAAGTATGATCATGATCTAGATCAAAAGCAACCCTATAAGACTTTATGAAAATATTTATTTCTAGCATGCAAATCAATTCATTAGGACTTAAACATCCCTCTATTCGTCATCACCACACTCAAATCAACATCAACTTATCAAATATCATATTTCATCTTAAGGGATCATGCTAAATATGCATGCAAATGCAACTATATAAAATCACATAAAAATAAACAAATATGTCCTAAATGAACAATCATGCAAAAATATGAATGAACTACAACTAAACATGCAATATGAATCTAAATGAATCTACATGGACACACACTACTAATCCTTACATTATCACCCCCAAACTTAAAATTTTCAATGTCCTCATTGCAGGTAATAATAAGAATTTCAGGCATACCTAGTCAGCGGGAGAGTCACCCTCGTCGGGTGGAGGATCAGGTGGCCAATCAACCTCACCACCACTATTTCGGACAACAGTACCGAAAGCGTGTGTCAAATCTTCAGCAAAATGATGGTGAATGTCGTGCATGGCCTCCATACGCCTAGTCACTTGCCTGTACTGCTAATCACCAAGACCAAACCTATCAACTGTCTGTGGCATATGAGAAGAACCCTCTGTAGGCACTGGAAGATCCGTCCAACCACTCTCTACATCATCAAAAATATATCCCAATCCCTTATCATGGGGTGCACCTAAGAATGAATAACTCAAGTGATCTGGCTTTCGGTTGAGCTCAAGTATGGGAGCTTCTTGAATAAATGGTTCAAAACGCTCCTGAGAAATTTTAGCTCTGCTAACCCAAGAGAATCGAATGGCAAATCCAACTTCCTCTTCCACGGAGGTGCATTCAAAACCTGCAGTTGCTCTGCTCCTTCCTTGTCATCAATAACTGATTTCTTCATTAAGGATCTCTCTGAGGTCTCTAACTTTGGAAATTGCTCAAGTTTCGAATTCACGACAGAGTCTACCCACTCTACTTTAAAGCACTCCTCTTTAGCCGTGGGTAACTTTATTTTCTTGAACATATTAAAAGTGACCTTTTGATCGTAAACCTTCATCGAAAGCTCTCCTTTTTGCACATCGATCATAGTTCGGCCTGTAGCCAAGAATGGTCTTCCCAAGATAATGGGAATCTTCTTATCTTCCTCGAAATCAAGAATTACAAAGTCAGCAGGAAAGATGAGTTTATCCACCTTGAGCAAGACATCCTCCACTATACCTCGTGGATAAGCGATGGAACGGTCAGCTAGTTGCAATGACATGTATGTTGGTTTCGGATCAGGCAGACCAAGCTTCTTGAAGATAGATAAGGGCATCAGATTGATGCTAGCTCCTAAATTACATAAACACTTGTCGAACGACAAGTTTCCGATGGTGCAAGGAATAGTGAAGCTTCCAGGATCTTTAAGCTTCGGAGGCAACTTCTGTTGCAGCACAGCACTGCATTCCTCCGTTAGAGCAACGGTCTCTAAGTCATCGAGCTTCACTTTCCGAGAGAGAATACCTTTCATAAACCTCGCATAGCTAGGCATCTGTTCAAGAGCTTCAGCGAAAGGTATGTTGATATGAAGTTTCTTGAACACCTCCAAAAACTTCTCAAACTGTTTATCCAGCTTTTTCTTCTGCAGCCTCTTGGGAAAAGGAGGTAGAGGATAGATCTATTTCTCCCCTGTATTACCCTCAGGAGGACTGTGTTCCATAGTAGTCTTCCTTGGTTCCACCTCTATTTCCTTCTACACATCTTCTTCAGCCAAAACTTCAGATTCTGGAATTTGAGACTTTTCAGGCTCTTTGTCTTGTTGAATTTGCGGGATTGCAACCTTTCCAGAACTTAAGGTGATGGCGTTCACCTGTTCTTCTACTTCCCTCTTGCCTGGATTGGCTTCTATATCACTAGGAAGCATTCCTGGTGGCCGATTCAATAAGGCATTAGCAATATGCCCTATTTGGTTCTCCAGAGTCTTGATAGAAATAGCCTGGCTTTGGCATATAAGAGCCTGGTTTTTGCACATAAGCCGCAACTCCTCCAATTCAGATTTTTCATTCGAAGATAGACCTGCATCATGATTTTGTTGTTTTGGTGTAATTTGTTGCTGAAAACCCGGAGGGTTGAATAGCTTATTTCCCAACTGCTGGAACGGCTGTTACATCGCATTCTGATTGTTGCTCCAACTGAAGTTAGGATGATTCCAGTTGTCAGGATGATAAGTGTCTGGAACTGGTTGCTGCGATCTCTGAAAGTTGCTCACAAACTGAGCTGAGTCACTAGAATAGCGCATTGCTCTGTCGCATGCGGACCTGCACACAGCTCACAAACACTTGTTACCTGCTTAACACCATAGTTAGCCAGAGAATCGATCCTCATAGACAATGCCTTCAGTTGAGCAGTGATAGCTATAGCTATATCCACTTCAAGAACTCCTACTACCTTGCCCTGTGGATATCTCTGGGTTGGATGTCACACCCCCAACTTAAATAGCGAAATAAATATAGCTATTACATCATTTTAATGAAGGATACACAACCAATCCAAGATCTTACAGTTTAGGGTTTGGAACAGCCCATCACTACCAGCTATTACATCTGATTATAAATACCGAATCCTCACAGCTATTATTACTTATTCTACCTGAGCTCGAACATAAGCATCAGCATCACAGGTCTTACGGGCAGTCTGCTTGAATCTAACCATAGCTGCTAGCTGTAATATCAGGGTAAAGCAAGAAGTGAGCCAAAAGCTCAACAAGTGCTAACAGTACAACGCAAAACATAAATCGAGATATACCTTTAGGAATGACAATGAAAAGACATAATCAATGATAACGAGAGATAAAACTTATGTGAGTTGGCATCATTTTGCTTGCATCAAAACAATTTTAAAATCATTCTTAATCAAAATCATTTTATGACGCTACGGATTACAGCCGGCGATCAGCCGCGAAGTAATCCCGAACCTCGCTGGGTTCTAAAACATTATTGGGAATCCCTAGGCAACTTTTAAGCCTAATATAAGTGTGGAAAGGACTCGCGTCTCAGTCCAGATCCACCATTCAAAGAAAACATTTATCCCCCTTTGGGACTGAAAAATCCACATTTTAATCATTTTAAAAACTGATGCCGATTTATGACAAAATCTCTTTCGATTGTAATCATTTTTATCAAGGGATTATAGATCAACTTGAAACACTGGAAATATGACACTAAATCTCAGGGCCATGATCCACTAGACTTTACTATATTAGGGTAATTGAGAGGTTTCCATAAACAAGAACTTTGACAAGGAAATTGAGCAAGGCTATTGGATAATATGAAAGAGTAATGCCAAACTAGGCTTAAAGCAATGGTTGTAGACAAGGTATAGGTATTAGAACATCAAGAAGATAAGCATCACTGGTTCCAATAGGATAGAGGTGTTAAAATATAAAAAAAGTGATCATCAGCTCAAGATATAACAGGGTATCAAGCTTTAGGGTAAGGATAGGGTTATCAAACAATCATGAATGAATTTAAGAAATGATTGGCTTTTAGGTATCAAGATAAAGTTTCTATCGAGGTTATTTCAAGAGTTGAATCAAAGCATCAGGGTGCAATATCAAGATTTCTCAGGGATCAATAGCATGATAATCAAAAGGATCAATAAAGTATTATAACAAATCTCTATTTTATCATGGCATTAAACTATCATGAAAGACTTTTGAACTACTTGCAATACGTACTCGAGGGTTCATGGCATCTCTATGTAACTCAAAGATAAACAAAAGATACGCTTGATTTAAATATATCAAAATGACTCAGGATAATTGCATCGATATATATATGAACTGTTTACAGTAAATACGAAGGTCAAGTTGAATCACTTGCCTTGAGATAGACTGGTCTGGTCTGACTGGTAGGAGCAACAACTGGAGCTTCACTCGACTTTTATGGCAAGTTTTCCCTCGTCTCGAGATCCTACATAAATAATAATAATCCTCATTATAATATATTCTTACCATCTTAACCTATTTACAACCCGAAATTAAACATGGATGGCACTTAGGCCTATACGCACTTAATTCATATCCACCATTATATTTTCAAATGTACACACGTAGCCACATAATCACATATCGTATATTAATACCAAATAACATCATATACACCATAATGCCACACTAGGCTTGGATGATCTCGACTCACCACTTAAGTCACTTGGTCGCTAACTAAACAAAGTCTTCAAATTTGGGCTTCCTAACTCAATGTGCCTTTCCTAAATTATCCAAAACCTATTGACCCTCACTTGTGCCTTTTTCTCTACTGACCTTATACTATCTTACAACTATGGTGGTCGACCTAATACTCACTTCTAAGTGTTCTAAAGCTATGTGATAAGTGAAAGTGCTCACTGGTGCAAATTTCAGAATGGTAACTAAGGTTTCTTGAGTGCATTAGACACTCTTAAACTACAAGTTTTTCTTCAAAATTTTTACACAAGACTCTCCTGACCTAAGGGCATCTCACAAGCTTGATGTGGCTCAAAGGCCTGGCTTGGGCCTTCTTGGGCCTAAGCTAAAAGTCCAAGGTTCCCCTGTTTTTCTGGGCAGAAAATGCCCTGACTTGAATTATCTTGTGACACATGGTTCTAGCTCATATCCTATGAACTATGGTTGGAAAAACTTCTCTGACATACCCTCTAACTAAGGCCCAATTGGGCCTAATGAGGGCCTACCCATGACATGGCCAAATCTCCCTATTTCTAAGTCGCAACAAAACTGTCCCCTGCTGGACAGATTTTGTTATTCTACTTGTGCACCTAACCAAATGACATGCAAACCTCCAACCAACTCCTAAAACCTATTATATACTCCCCATACTAACTTCTGGTAGCTTGGGCCTCAAAGTGCACATCAATGACATGGTCAAAACTCACTCTAAACCTCAAGGTACTAAACTGATTTTTCTGCAGAAACTATAACTCTCATTTTTCCAAGGCTTTGACTTGACAAACCTATCTAACAACAACTCAAAACTTAAACAAAGACTTATACATGGTATTCTACTGAACTAACTCCCTTTTTCTCAAAATAACCTTGGTGAGATCATCCTTACCTAAGGTGCAACTATGGCAAAACAAAAGAGACTACTCTTTACAAATCACAAACCTTTATGCTCTTGAAGCAACAAGATATATATTTTTTTTTATAATAGATAACCATGAATTATTACCATGCAATAAGAAGTATAAATCAATATTAATACATTATTCCTACTGAAATTAAGGCTCACTAACAACATGAATCTAAATGATCAAAACTTCCAAAAAAAATCAAAAATGATTTACATGCATGCATGCTTTCGGATCTTTCAAGCCAAAGCAACATGATTTCCAAATAAATTTTTATCATAATTCAACATGCAAGCCTAACATGGATTACAACTAAATGATCAACTAGCATGCAAAAGGGTTTTATCAAGCTTTTACTATAAAATTCACGTTATCATCACAAAATATACAAAAATGTAACAAGGCAACAAAACACCATCCATTCGGCTCCTATCAAGTCATGGCCGAATGGATTAGGGTAAGAACAACATTTCATAAGTGTAACACTCTTATGTCTAGCCATTCTTGACCCTATGATACTATATCTCATGGTGAAAGCCTTAGATTCACAAGAATCAAGGAGGTTCACTTTGAGTTTAACAAAAACATCACCATGCAAGGTCAAAACATAGGTTTTTCACTCTAAACTTTTGAAATATATATAAGAATAACATATAGGGAGTAAAATTACTTGGATATAAGATGATTGTTTGAGTGAGAGTTGAAGAAAGAAGGGGATGGGGCTCGGTTTTGGTGGTTGCCGAGAGGGGAGGGGAAAAACCGAGAGGTGAGGGAGGAGGGAGGGAGAAGAGAGTGAAGTGGTGGGGTGAAGTGAGGTGATGATCACTTCTTGGACTTGTTTTTATGCATTGATTTGACTATAATGTGAGTGGGTTTGAGATTTTACAAGAGTAACCCTCCAATATAGTTAGGTAGATTTGCATGCAAGGGTAAAGGGGTAAATTGGTTAGCAAAATGTGAGTTAGTGGGGTTGAGAATGTCTTCTTTGCCCTTTGATTAAATAGAAGAGAGTTTGCATGCAAGGTTATTCATGTAATTTGATAAATATGACAACTAAAATTTATAATGATTTATTTTTATAAAATAAAATACAAGTTCAAAAATTATAAAATTTATACCATAAATTAACTCATATTTTTAGAGACTTTATAAAATCATTTTCAAAATTTATGAACAAAATGCCTTTTAAAAGAAGATTTTTCCAAAGCTTAGAATATTCCTTATAAATCAAAAATAAAGAAATTAAATAAACTCTTACTTTGAAAAATCATATACTACCCAAAGCAAATTTATAATGCAGAAATTTTCACTCACACAAACGTACAATCATTGAATATATTTTCATTTGACTTAATATTATACCAAATTCACAAATAATATTACATAAAATGCCGGTCGTAACATCCTCTCCCCCTTAAGGGATTCTGTCCCCAGAATCTAAGAGAACAGATGAGGATACCGGGAACGCATATCAGACTCTAACTCCCAAGTCGACTCTTCGACCTTAGGGTTCCTCCAAAGTACTTTTACTAACTTTACTGACTTATTTCTAAGACTCTTTACTTGCCAGTCGAGTATTTTAACCGGTTGCTCCACAAATGACAGGTCTGCCTGAATTTCTACGGGTTCATATTCTATCACATGGCTAGTGTCAGGATTATATTTCTTAAGTAACGACACATGGAACACATTATGCACATGCCGATACTGAGGTGGTAAGGCCAACTCGTAGGCCACCTTTCCTACTATAAAGTCCATAGCGATATTTTCCCATTTCCATTCTGGAATCTTCAGGGGCTGAATTAATCCGCTTGGTCGTTGATGTTCTGCCTTTACTTTCTGACAAGTATAGCACTTCGTAACCCATTCTGCCACGTCTCGCTTCATATTTGGCCACCAAAAGTTCTTCTTTAAGTCTTGATACATCTTGGTGCTTCCCGGGTGGATTGAAAATTTCGAATGGTGGGCTTCACGGAGGATCTTATTCTTTAATTCAGGTACATGAGGAATCCATATTCTGGATGAAAACCTTAGTATTCCTTGCTCATCCCTTTTAGTATTAATCTCTTCTCCAGATAACTGATTTTTCTCTTTTCCCATTACTTCCTCTTGACACTTCTTTATCTTTTCCATTAGTGTTGGCTGAAAGGTCATTGCACGACAAACTTCTTTGACTTTCCCATAAGCACAAAGTTCCAATTCAAATTTTCCAATTTCTTTAGATAACTCTTTTGATGTTATCATCATATTCAATCTCTCCTTCCGACTCAGCGCATCGGCCACTACGTTCGCCTTTCCAGGATGGTAATTTATCGAACAGTCATAGTCCTTGATCAATTCCAGCCATCTCCTCTGCCTCATATTGAGCTCTTTCTGAGTAAAAATGTACTTTAAACTCTTGTGATCCGTGTAGATTTCACACTTCTCTCCATAGAGATAGTGTCTCCAAATCTTGAGTGCGAACACTATGGCGGCTAGTTCCAAGTCATGCGTCGGATACTTTAACTCGTGCGGCTTCAACTGTCTTGACGCATATGCTATTACCTTACTGTGTTGCATCAACACACAACCCAAACCCTTATGTGAAGCGTCGCTGAATATTACAAAATTCCCTTGATCATCTGGAAGTACCAACACCGGAGCTGTTACCAACTTCTGTTTTAACTCTTGAAAGCTATTTTCACATTCTGCACTCCATTCAAACTTTTGATTCTTTCTGGTTAACTTGGTCAATGGCGTGGCGATCTTCGAGAAATCCTTGACGAATCTTCTATAGTATCCGGCCAATCCTAGAAAACTTCGCACTTCCGTAGGAGTCTTTGGCCTCTCCCAACTCATAACTGCCTCAATCTTCGCCGAATCCACTTTAACTCCCTCATTTCCAATAACATGCCCCAAAAATTGAACTTCCTTTAACCAAAACTCACATTTGGTAAACTTGGCATACAACTTCTCTTGTCGGAGTATCTCCAATGCTATCCAGAGGTGCTGCTTATGTTCTTCTTCCGACTTAGAATAAATAAGGATGTCATCAATAAATACCACGACAAATTTATCCAAATACTTCTTAAATACTCGATTCATCAGATCCATAAATGCGGCCGGAGCGTTGGTCAATCCAAACGGCATTACTAGGAATTCATAATGCCCATATCTGGTCCTAAATGCGGTCTTGGGAATATCTTCTTCCTTGATCTTTAATTGATGGTATCCCGATCTCAAATCAATCTTCGAAAAGCATTTTGCTCCCTTTAACTGATCAAAAAGGTCATCTATCCTTGGTAGCGGGTAGCGGTTCTTGATCGTTACTTTATTCAACTCCCGGTAATCTATGCATAGACGCATACTCCCATCTTTCTTCTTCACAAAGAGAACAGGTGCTCCCCATGGCGACGTACTTGGTCGTATCACTCCCTTATCCAATAATTCTTGTAGCTGGCTCGCCAACTCTTTCATTTCTGCTGGTGCCATCTTATACGGAGCCTTTGAAACTGGTTCCGTGCCTGGAGCAAGGTTGATCTCGAACTCAATTTGTCGATCTGGTGGTAAGCCTGGTAGTTCGTCGGGAAACACATCGGGGAACTCATTAACTACAGAAATATCTTCCATGCTGGGGCTGCCTCTCTCTGAATCCACTACATATACTAGGAACGACTCACAACCTTTTCAAAGTAACTTCTTAGCCTGAATAATTGTAAGAAATAGTTGCTCTTGCCTCTGCCCCTTAAATACTACCTTCTCTCCACTCTTCATCTTTAAATACACTCTCTTGGTCTTACAATTTATCTGAGCGCTATTCTCTCCTAACCAATCCATTCCTAAAATTATATCAAACTCTCCCAGCTTGAAGAGTATCAAGTCGGCTGAGAACTTATATCCCGAAATATCAATCTCACATTTTGGACAAAATTGATTCACAGGAATCTTCTCTTGGTTCGCAATTACCACATTTACTACCTCACTCATAACCGTTTTATCACATTGGAGCTTATCAACAAAAGATTCTGATATGAAAGATCTTGTTGCTCCCGAATCAATCAATACCTTAGCTTTGACATTATTGAATAAAAGTGTACCTGCTATCACCTCAGAATTCTGAACAGCATCTTTCATCTTTAGATCAAATGTCCTTGCTGTTGCTTGCGGGGTTGGTGCGGGTGGTGGAGGTAATGCCAATACCTCAGCTGGCACGCTTGCACTGGTACTTGCCATGTTCATCAGAGCTCTGACTGGTCCTGTTGCCTTACACTCCCTAGCCATGTGTCCAGTCTTCCCACACTTGTAACACGTAACTCCTGGCTTCGGCATCTTGCACTCGTTTGCCAAATGTCCCTTCTGATTGCACCTATAACAGGTCATACTCAGCTTATTGCATACTCCGGGGTGCCTTCTTCCACAGTGCTTGCATTCTGGCCTCTGGAACCTGTTTTCTCCAACTTGCCCTTGGCTTGCCTGATTGTTCCCTTTTGATTCTTGCCTTTTGCCCAAATTTCCCTTCCTTTCAAAATTTCCGCCCTTCTGGAAACCAATCCTCTTTATATTCCGATCTTGCGAACTTCCAGCTTCAGACTTTTCTCCATAAAATGGAACCTTCCTCTTCTTGTTATCCCTCTCTTTCCTTGACTGCATCCCATTATTCTCAATCAGAGCAGCTTTCTGTACTACTCCCGCATAAGTTTCAAGCTCAAACATAGCCACCCTATCTCTGATCCAAGGCTCCAATCCTTGCTGAAATTTCTTTGCTTTTTCTTCCTCAGTGCTAGTATACTTTGTCACAAACCTTGACAACTCAGTGAACTTTTTCTCATATTCCAGTACAGTCATGTTCCCTTGCTTTAACTCAAGAAATTTTAGCTCCATCTGATTCTGCATGTACTTAGGGTAATACTTGTCCAGAAATAACTTCTTAAATCTCTCCCAAGAAACCTGCTGAGTGACTTCCATAGCTTTTACTGATTCCCACCAATAGATGACTTCTCCCTTCAAGAAGTAAGTGGCATACGGCGTCTTCTGATCGTCTCCTAACTGTACCAACTCAAAAGCCCTTTCCATCTCCTTGATCCATGTGTTTGCTATCACTGGATCAGTGGTATCATGAAATACAGGTGGATTCACATTCTGAAAAGCTTTGAAAGTGACAATTTGTCTAGGTGGTACTGGTGGTTCGGGTGGTTGGTGTGGCTCACAGTTATCTTGGTTTTCAATTCGTTGTTGAAGAGTTAGTTGTTGTTGAGCTATAGCATTGGTTTGCTGTTGCAAGGTTTCCAGTAGTCGAAGAATGTTTGGGTCTGTGGTGAAGGTGGTTGTTGGGTTCTTCTTTTTGGGAGGCATGATCCTGAAATAAGAGTTGTGTCATAACAGATATGAATGATAAAATGATTCGAGGGTATCGCATGGCATTCTCATTGACATATGGGGTCAAGTTTCCAAATTAAGCAGATATGATGATAAAAACATAAAATAACAGTTGAGAGCAAATGGAACAATAGCACATAATTATTGAAATTTTTAAAAGGTCACAGTACATAGGATTGGGACATAGTCTGATTCTAGGAATAACAGGCTTATTTAAAGGAAAGACGGAAACAACTGGGGATTCCATAGAGTCTGATAGTACAATAACATGAAAGGTAAATGGAAAGAACTAAGGCTCCACTCCATCTGAACGGGGCTTGGTAGTCTTTTCCTCTCGAAGCGTCTTCACAATGCTCTGGAGCTCATCCGCCACCATCTGAATGACATACTGGCTGGTACGGTCCCGGTGTGCTGGCATCTCCTCAAGCTTAGTGTTGACGTACTGAACCAAGGTCTCAAGTCTCGCAATCATCTGCTCCTTGGGCTTCTCTTCGTAGTTTCGGCTGTCCGGATACACGTTCTTCAGTCGGTCGTACTTGCCCTGAAGCATGTCGAACTCGCGCCTCAACTCAGCATACACGGAGAAAGCAATAGTGTCGTCCGACCCAGAGGATGACGAGGAATGCGCCCTTTGCTGACAACCAATAAGAGGAGTATTAATAATAATTTACTTAACCTACTCTCTCGCATAATATCTATAACCTACACACAAATCCTATAACCTATTTGGGTTGTCTAGGGACTCTAAACCGTAGCTCTGATACCAAAACCTGTCACACCCCCAACTTAAATAGCGAAATAAATATAGCTATTACATCATTTTAATGAAGGATACACAACCAATCCAAGATCTTACATTTTAGGGTTTGGAACAGCCCATCACTACCAGCTATTACATCTGATTACAAATACCGAATCCTCACATCTATTATTACTTATTCTACCTGAGCTCGAACATAAGCATTAGCATCACAGGTCTTATGGGCAGTCTGCTTGAATCTAACCATAGCTGCTAGCTGTAATATCAGGGTAAAGCAAGAAGTGAGCCAAAAGCTCAACAAGTGCTAACAGTACAACGCAAAACATAAATCGAGATATACCTTTAGGAATGACAATGGAAAGACATAATCAATGATAACGAGAGATAAAACTTATGTGAGTTGGCATCATTTTGCTTGCATCAAAACAATTTTAAAATCATTCTTAATCAAAATCATTTTATGACGCTACGGATTACAGCCGGTGATCAGCCGCGAAGTAATCCCGAACCTCGCTGGGTTCTAAAACATTATTGGGAATCCCTAGGCAACTTTTAAGCCTAATATAAGTGTGGAAAGGACTCGCGTCTCAGTCCAGATCCACCATTCAAAGAAAACATTTATCCCCCTTTGGGACTGAAAAATCCACATTTTAATCATTTTAAAAACTGATGCCGATTTATGACAAAATCTCTTTCGACTGTAATCATTTTTATCAAGGGATTATAGATCACCTTGAAACACTGGAAATATGACACTAAATCTCAGGGCCATGATCCACTAGACTTTACTATATTAGGGTAATTGAGAGGTTTCCATAAACAAGAACTTTGACAAGGAAATTGAGCAAGGCTATTGGATAATATGAAAGAGTAATGCCAAACTAGGCTTAAAGCAATGGTTGTAGACAAGGTATAGGTATTAGAACATCAAAAAGATAAGCATCACTGGTTCCAATAGGATAGAGGTGTTAAAATATAAAGAAAGTGATCATCAGCTCAAGATATAACAGGGTATCAAGCTTTAGGGTAAGGATAGGGTTATCAAACAATCATGAATGAATTTAAGAAATGATTGGCTTTTAGGTATCAAGATAAAGTTTCTATCGAGGTTATTTCAAGAGTTGAATCAAAGCATCAGGGTGCAATATCAAGATTTCTCAGGGATCAATAGCATGATAATCAAAAGGATCAATAAAGTATTATAACAAATCTCTATTTTATCATGGCATTAAACTATCATGAAAGACTTTTGAACTACTTGCAATACGTACTCGAGGGTTCATGGCATCTCTATGTAACTCAAAGATAAACAAAAGATACGCTTGATTTAAATATATCAAAATGACTCAGGATAATTGCATCGATATATATATGAACTGTTTACAGTAAATACGAAGGTCAAGTTGAATCACTTGCCTTGAGATAGACCGGTCTGGTCTGACTGGTAGGAGCAACAACTGGAGCTTCACTCGACTTTTATGGCAAGTTTTCCCTCGTCTCGAGATCCTACATAAATAATAATAATCCTCATTATAATATATTCTTACCATCTTAACCTATTTACAACCCGAAATTAAACATGGATGGCACTTAGGCCTATACGCACTTAATTCATATCCACCATTATATTTTCAAATGTACACACGTAGCCACATAATCACATATCGTATATTAATACCAAATAACATCATATACACCATAATGCCACACTAGGCTTGGATGATCTCGACTCACCACTTAAGTCACTTGGTCGCTAACTAAACAAAGTCTTCAAATTTGGGCTTCCTAACTCAATGTGCCTTTCCTAAATTATCCAAAACCTATTGACCCTCACTTGTGCCTTTTTCTCTACTGACCTTATACTATCTTACAACTATGGTGGTCGACCTAATACTCACTTCTAAGTGTTCTAAAGCTATGTGATAAGTGAAAGTGCTCACTGGTGCAAATTTCAGAATGGTAACTAAGGTTTCTTGAGTGCATTAGACACTCTTAAACTACAAGTTTTTCTTCAAAATTTTTACACAAGACTCTCCTGACCTAAGGGCATCTCACAAGCTTGATGTGGCTCAAAGGCCTGGCTTGGGCCTTCTTGGGCCTAAGCTAAAAGTCCAAGGTTCCCCTGTTTTCTGGGCAGAAAATGCCCTGACTTGAATTATCTTGTGACACATGGTTCTAGCTCATATCCTATGAACTATGGTTGGAAAAACTTCTCTGACATACCCTCTAACTAAGGCCCAATTGGGCCTAATGAGGGCCTACCCATGACATGGCCAAATCTCCCTATTTCTAAGTCGCAACAAAACTGTCCCCTGCTGGACGGATTTTGTTATTCTACTTGTGCACCTAACCAAATGACATGCAAACCTCCAACCAACTCCTAAAACCTATTATATACTCCCCATACTAACTTCTGGTAGCTTGGGCCTCAAAGTGCACATCAATGACATGGTCAAAACTCACTCTAAACCTCAGGGTACTAAACTGATTTTTCTGCAGAAACTATAACTCTCATTTTTCCAAGGCTTTGACTTGACAAACCTATCTAACAACAACTCAAAACTTAAACAAAGACTTATACATGGTATTCTACTGAACTAACTCCCTTTTTCTCAAAATAACCTTGGTGAGATCATCCTTACCTAAGGTGCAACTATGGCAAAATAAAAGAGACTACTCTTTACAAATCACAAACCTTTATGCTCTTGAAGCAACAAGATATATATTTTTTTTTATAATAGATAACCACGAATTATTACCATGCAATAAGAAGTATAAATCAATATTAATACATTATTCCTACTGAAATTAAGGCTCACTAACAACATGAATCTAAATGATCAAAACTTCCAAAAAAAATCAAAAATGATTTACATGCATGCATGCTTTCGGATCTTTCAAGCCAAAGCAACATGATTTCCAAATAAATTTTTATCATAATTCAACATGCAAGACTAACATGGATTACAACTAAATGATCAACTAGCATGCAAAAGGGTTTTATCAAGCTTTTACTATAAAATTCACGTTATCATCACAAAATACACAAAAATGTAACAAGGCAACAAAACACCATCCATTCGGCTCCTATCAAGTCATGGCCGAATGGATTAGGGTAAGAACAACATTTCATAAGTGTAACACTCTTATGTCTAGCCATTCTTGACCCTATGATACTATATCTCATGGTGAAAGCCTTAGATTCACAAGAATCAAGGAGGTTCACTTTGAGTTTAACAAAAATATCACCATGCAAGGTCAAAACATAGGTTTTTCACTCTAAACTTTTGAAATATATATAAGAATAACATATAGGGAGTAAAATTACTTGGATATAAGATGATTGTTTGAGTGAGAGTTGAAGAAAGAAGGGGATGGGGCTCGGTTTTGGTGGTTGCCGAGAGGGGAGGGGAAAAACCGAGAGGTGAGGGAGGAGGGAGGGAGAAGAGAGTGAAGTGGTGGGGTGAAGTGAGGTGATGATCACTTCTTGGACTTGTTTTTATGCATTGATTTGACTATAATGTGAGTGGGTTTGAGATTTTACAAGAGTAACCCTCCAATATAGTTAGGTAGATTTGCATGCAAGGGTAAAGGGGTAAATTGGTTAGCAAAATGTGAGTTAGTGGGGTTGAGAATGTCTTCTTTGCCCTTTGATTAAATAGAAGAGAGTTTGCATGCAAGGTTATTCATGTAATTTGATAAATATGACAACTAAAATTTATAATGATTTATTTTTATAAAATAAAATACAAGTTCAAAAATTATAAAATTTATACCATAAATTAACTCGTATTTTTAGAGACTTTATAAAATCATTTTCAAAATTTGTGAACAAAATGCCTTTTAAAAGAAGATTTTTCCAAAGCTTAGAATATTCCTTATAAATCAAAAATAAAGAAATTAAATAAACTCTTGCTTTGAAAAATCATATACTACCCAAAGCAAATTTATAATGCAGAAATTTTCACTCACACAAACGTACAATCATTGAATATATTTTCATTTGACTTAATATTATACCAAATTCACAAATAATATTACATAAAATGCCGGTCGTAACATTGGATATTGATATTCATTAGCATCCATCAGTTCAATTAGATCATAAGCTTCCTCATAGCTCTTTGCCCATAATGCTCCGACTGATGCTGCATCGAGCATGGGTCTGGACTGTGCTCCCAAACCATTGTAAAAATAATTGATGATCATCCAATCAGGCATTTCATGATGAGGACACTTCCTAAGCATCTCCTTGTAGCGCTCCCAAGCTTCATATAAAGATTATCCTGATTGCTGCGCAAATTGAGTAAGAGCATTCCTGATTGCAGCTGTCTTCGCCATAGGTAAGAATTTAGTAAGAAACTTCTGAGCAAGATCTTCCCAAGTAGTAATCGAACCAGCTGGTAGAGAGTGTAACCAGCTCTTAGCCTTGTCCCTCAGAGAGAATGTGAACAGTCTCAGCTTCACAGCATCTTCAGAAACATCATTGAACCTGAAGGTGTCGCAGATCTCCATGAAATCCCTAATGTGTGTATTGGGATCTTCCGCTGGAGAACCCCCAAACTGGACTGAAGTCTGCACCCATTTAATTATGCCATTCTTGATCTCAAAGGTATTAGCTGTGATAGCTGGCCGGACAATGCTAGATTGAATGTCATTGATCTTGGGTTGAGAAAAATCCATCAAGGCTTTCGTTCGTGCTGCTAGATCTCACATTATAATGAGTACCTGAAACACAAACAAATAAACTGTGAAAGTAAAAGAATCCGAGTCAGTGAACTTTAACGACCACTGATGACAAGCACATAAACTAAAAATTAACACCGAGTCCCCGGCAGCGGCGCCAAAAACTTGTTAGGGCGAAAACACGCGCTAATATTCACACAAGTAAAAGCGTTCGCAAGTAGTATAAGATATAAATCAGATTCGTTCCCACAGAGACTGGTTTAGGTTAAGTTCAATTTATGCACCTATGCAATAATGTATGGTTATTGCTCAATGCTAAGACAAATAACAAATTGGGTTTTTATTAAACTAAAAGAATATACTAAATAACATTAACTAAGAGAATTAAGGTTAAATTACTATATATGACAAAAAAGGGATTCTAACTTCATTACTACTTCATTCAATAGCCTTATTGTTCTTAACCTTAGCATGTGATGGTGATGACACTAATCAGATAACACGAAACTGATAAACGCCAACTTTCGTTGTACGAGTACCATTTTACCAGACATCCACAAAAGAGATAAAAGCTGAATATGCACCAATTATATTGAGACCCTATATGTCTATATAATTTGACAACATAACGGTTTAAGCATAAGTTATCTATCTTGATTACATAGGGCAAGTAAAACGGTTAGAGTTACCTACGAATCATGCATACATATACATGAACCTATGCTAGCATGGCAAGTTCTAAACCTCTATATTCACTGTCGCTTTAATAGAGATTAACACGCTATCTTATATGTTAGCTACGCACATAAGACGAATAGCACAACCAATACTAGGATATCAATCAATCACCACACACCAAGATATCGAAACAAATTAACTATTAAAATTCATTAGTAAATCTGCTAGAACCCCATGCCAACGATTAGCCCATAATCGAACTCATCGTCACCATGGGTTCCAATGAAAGCATTGTAATAACCCCAATTTTTGGGAAATTTTTGAAACCCTTATGAATAGTGTTTTTGCTGAATGAGAAAACTTTTCGTGCCACACTATGTAGGGGTTCTGATATGGATATTCTGAGATTTTATTAGTACTTTATATGGGATATAAGTGTATCTAAAGATCGTCAGAATCCAAATCCGAACACTTTGGTTTTTCCCAGAAATACACTAGATACGGAAAGAATTGAGTATAAGGTAACATGATAAAAGGATTTAAATTAAAGGATTATAATAGAGGATCATAAAAAGGAATATAATGTACTGAGAAAGGTTAAGGGAACCTAAGTAATAAGATCCCGGGTATGATCCCTCAAACGATAAACGAAAACGAAAGTTAAGCGAACCGTATAACAGATCAGCGGTCATTAGGCAAACAATTAGGAAGTTAATCAAAGGGATTAGAGAGAGTGATGTCACCCAACCAATGAGAAGAGGACAAGGAGGGGAGGATGACATCATGAGGATGACACAAGCATGACATAGAAGGGAAGGAAGTGTGGTTGAATTATAACCACACAAAATCAAGGTTAATTAAGTAATTAACCAAAAACAACACAAAAATCAACCAACCAAGCCAAAACATTTCATTTCACCAAACAAAACACAAAAATCTCTCTTCTTCTTCTTCATGCTCTCGGCCCTTTTCTTAAAAAAATGAAGATCCAAGCTCCACCACTTACTATTTAGCAAGGTAATTATCTAAGCTTCCCCATGGATAGTTACATACTTCCTATAAGTTTAAGCTTCTAATTCCAAGCCAATCTTTTTCTATAAATCATGGAAGAAGATGGTGAATAGTGTTTTTCAAGAACTAAAATTTGTGTTCATGAAGTTTTGTTTAGATTAAGCTTGGATAAGGACTTTAAGGGTGATTCCAAGCCATTCTCTTGATTCTCCACTCTCCAAGGAAGGTATAAACTACAAACCCTAGCTTTAGTTTTGAGTAATTAGGAATGAATATGTTTGATATAGTATATGTGAAGCATGATGCTTGATTGTTTGAAGTTTGGTTGAGTTTGTAGAGATTAGTTGGTTTTGTGGTATTGTTGGAGTTGTAAATCTTGATAATTAGTTAAAGAACCTAAGTAAAGCTTTTAGTTCATGTGGGGAATAAGTATAAATGGTTAATGTGGATTTGTTGGGGCTGTTATGATGTGGTTTGGATGGATGTTGGTTGTATGTTTGATTTGAGGTTGAATTGTGGTTGGTTTTGAATGGTTTAAAATTGGGAAATCGCGTAAACATAGCCGTCGTAACGTCCGATTTTCTTTAGACTGTTTTTGTGCATAACATTAGGACCCGAGAACCCCCTGCTAGATTTTGACCATTGCCATGTTTAGATATCTCATGTTACGAGCTTCGTTTTGATATGTAGTTCGTTCGATTCCGATGCACGGTTTAGGAGAAACGACCATTTCAAGTAATGGCGTTTCGCGAACGAAACTTTTCCCCTCGCCTTACTTTGAAACATAGGTTAAAGACCAAAAAGGGTTAATTAATGTATGAAACATTTATGGTAAGTGTGTTAGGCAGTTGGTAAGACACTCGCGAAGGAATCGCCTTAAAACTCGTAAAGGTTAAATTACTAAAAATGGTGGAGCCGAGGGTACTCGAGCGACTTAAGAAAATCAGTAAGCGCAAAACAAGCGTTAGAGTCTAAGTTAGTTAAAGTATAGATTTACAAGTGACTTTGGTTTAATTCCAACTTACTTGTTGTTTATAGGTTACCAGACTCGTCCCGAGCCATTCATAACCCCCAGTCGCTCAGGCAAGTTTTCTACCCGATATACTGTTGTTGTGATGTAAATATATGTATATGCATTATCTTGTGATAGTGCATGATTGTTATTAGCAAATTTTGCGATATATTGGAGCATGCTGATATGGTATATATGCATGTCTGTTTCGTAATCTGGTTATCTATCTGTTGATTTCAATGCTTATAGTTGCATAATACCTATGCTAGAAATAAGCAAGTAGTTGCGTATACCCTTAGTATAGGGGATAAAAGGTGAACATATTTCTAAACCGGGAGTCGATGTTCCCGAGTATATTATATATATACATATATTTATATATATATATGGTTATAGTTTTTAAAACTATTGATCGAATAAGGTTTATTCGATACCTTTATTTTACTTAATTGAATATTACTTGAATATTCATCCGAGGACTTATGACTCCTTTTATTTTATTAATCGAATATTATTTCGAATATTCATTCGAGGGTTTATGACTCAGTTTATTTTATTATTTGAATATCATTTGAGTATTCATTCGAGGGCTTATGACTCAGTTTATATTATTTAATGAATATTATTTGAATATTCATTTGAGGATCTATGACTCCGATTATTTGCTAAGATATTTTCTTTATTTTATTAAAGAATAAGGTGTCGATAATCAAACTTATTTTTGATTATTCAAATAAAGATAGTACTTTCGTATAAGTATATCTTTGGTTATTTAATACTCATTTCAAGTATAAGTTTTCCAACTTCTACCTCAATTATTCTTTATGGGAATATTATTTAAATAATAATATTCAGATATTTCTTTTATATTGAGACTGATTTACTTTATTAAATCAGCATTATTCCAAACACTCTTTAAAGTGTTTTCGAGTCTTAAAAATGATTTTCAAAAGTTAGAGCGGATCCCAAAACTCATTTTTTATATATTTAAGATCTTCCTTTTAAAAAGGGGATTTAAATACTCGCTCAAAACCAGAGGGATCCGGCTCTGTGGTGTATTTTATATTCGCAACACGGTTGCAGTTTTGGTAAATGAATTGATTACTTACCCAACGTTCGGGAAGTAAGTCCATCTATTGAGTCGGCATAAGCAACATGGGCTCAGTGGGCGTCCATGATAGTGTAAGTGGCTCAGTGGGAGTCCATCAAATGCATAAGTGGCTGAGTGGCAGTCCAGCATAAGGTCCTATTACGACCAGGGTGATGACCAGTGGGGAATTCGTCCATCTACTAGTAGAAAAGGTTACTTATGGGTATCTTTGCCTGATCAGCAAGATATCTGGTTTATGCCAAAATTCTTTTCCTTTCCAAACTTATTGGATATTGCAATTCTGTTCATACTTTACATGACAAAGGTTTTCAGGAAATGTATAAAGGAAGATGTATATGTGGATATATATATATATATATCAGAACTTAATGAAGTATATCCTAACTTCATTTCCTTTAATAATATTTCAAAGATTGAATCTATTCAAGTCTTATCTTGTGGTCTCATCATTGGGATGAACTTTTGAAATTAATTATAACTTGAACGGTGGTAGTTCAAGTAGTATTTGGAAAAGATATAAGTATATTGGAGTATCTTGTAACTTCATCTTTTAAACTTATATCTAGTTAATAATTGTCTTATGAATGGCAAAGATTTTCAGAAAAACGTTGAGACAAGGTTAGATATATGAGGTCACCTTGCAACGATATTTTTTTTATACAGTTATACACTGGGACTTTGTGTATATTATGCATGGAAGAGGACTTCCAAGATTTTGAAAAGTATATATGTATATATACTAATATTTTGCGACTTCATCGCATTAAGATATCAACTTGGTTCATTTCTTTTGACCAAGACTTTCATGAGTACTATGAGAAGGCTCATATACTATTAATCATTATACATATTATTTTGGTGGGCTTGCTGCTCACCCTTGCTTTCTTCTTTCATCACACAACAACAGATAGAAAAGATGAACAGGACTAAGCTCCCAATTCGCAGGCGGATAGGAAACATTCCGCAGTTTCCTGTAGGCGTGGATGTCGCTGTAGCTGAGGTAGGAACTACCAATAGGCTAGGTTTTCAACTTATGATGTACCAGACTTATGTATATTTATGAATTGTAATAATGGCAAAGAAAATGTAAATTCATTCAGAAAACCTTTTAAGGTGTATTGGCAGATAATTGTGGAATAAAATGACTTGCGGTTATTTTTTTGGATGTTCATCTCTGAGACTATAACGTGTGGTGTGTGTTTATTGTGGGGTCACAGTACCGAGTAGTTGAGTAATTATTAAGATTGGGTGTTATTAGGGGAATGGAACTCGTGACAACCCGGATCCCCAACCCCGGATCTGGGGGTGTTACAGAAGTGGTATCAGAGCTAAGCGTTATAAACCTCAGAGATGATGTGATGTTAAGATAATAAGTTCACTAAGATAATAAGAACTCTTGCCAAGTTCCTAGTCGGGCTACCTAACGTAGTACTGACAGTTAAAACCCTTATGGGAACCCTTATAAATATCGTGATAGAAGCGTAGTTCATTATCGTATATGGTAGCGGGACTCCGAACCCTAAGGTTGAGGAGCAACAACGCGATGATGTTTTATTACTTATTGGAGATCAGATTATGGATCTGATAGAGCGTCCTAACGCGGGATCGGATGATGTTCATGTTGAGGATGTTATCCTAGAAGGGATAGTTGCTGAGGAGGATCCCATGGAGGATCCTGACAAGAATGAATAAAGGACCACTGATGAATTGATGACCATGGTTAGGTCGACTACCAGAGGTAGAATTGGTCGGTCACTATCGGAGGTTCATTCAAGTTTGTAAAGATAGTAGCCCCCTTTAACGCGGCTTACTCGTAAGACTGAGAAATTTGAATGGACAGAGAAATACGAGAACAACTTTCAAGAACTGAAGCAAAGATTGGTGACGACCCCTATGATGGCGTTGCCGGATCGAAAAGGAGATTTTGTGATGTGTAGTGACGCTTCGTATAAGGAATTAGGGTACTTCTTATGCAGCACGGTAAGGTAATCACGTACATGTCAAGACAATTAAGGTAATATGAAATTCGATATCCCCGCCCATGAGCTTAGGCTCGTGGCAATAGTTTTACCCTAAAGATCGGAGGCACTACTTGTATGAAGAGAAGTCGAGAATTACCTAAGCCATAAGTGCTCTAGTACATTTTCACGTAGAAAGAGCTCAACATATGCCAGAGGAGGCAGTTAGAGCTAATCAAGAATAATGATTGGGAGATTCTTTATCATTCGGGGAAAGCCAATGTGGTGGCTGATGCCCTTAGTAAAAAGGAGAGACTCAAGATGATAATGTCTTTGAGAGAGTTTATAAGAGATTTTGGAAATAGTAGTGAAGGTAACCGGAGCCGGTAGCGAAAAGCTGTTTGAGATTGCAATATAGTCCGAATTATCGGAAAAGAACATATTATGCGAGAAAAAGTGAAGAATGAAGGCAGAGAGCCAACAAATAGATATGAGATTAATACCGAGAAAAAATGATAAGGGAATAATGAGGTATTCCTATAGAATTGGGGTTCCAAATGTTCAAGAGCTTAAAGATGAGATCTTAGATGAAAGTCATAGTTCAAGGAATAAGATTAAGGGCAAACCCTGAATGTGATAGTCAGGGAGGACGCCATCAAGATAGAAGGAACCCATAAAATAATGAAGTGGAAAATGAGGATTTTAATGTATAAGATAACCCCAAGTATGGGAGAAGGATGAAACATTTCATACTAAGGAAACAGAAAGTCGAGTAAGGAAAGGAGACCCGAGACGGTACTCCTATACGGCAATTCATGGACCTGTCTAAAAAAAAGAACTTAGACTATTATCCCCAACCACCACCTTGAGGAAACAATGCGGTAGGGAAATTCTTTCATGACCTTTAAGTCGCTAAGCTCTTAGAGTTCTAAGGAACAAGCTGACCCAGTCGAGGAAAGAGCCTGGCTAAAGGAAATAGAGGAATCATTTGAGATTCTGAATGATTGACGAACCACAAAAGACTGTTTTTGTCACTTACCCTCCTAAGAGAGAGACCACCCGCTGGTGAAAGACCAAGGAAGGCACGGAGCAAGAGATTATAATAAACTGATTTAAGTTCAGTCAATTGTTTTCGGGAAAGTAATTCCCAAAGATAAGGAGATAGTGTAAAAGCTTTAGAGCCAGAACAAAGGCAGACGAGTATGATGAATTAGGAATCTAAGATGTAAAAGTTGTCAAGATTCGTTCTGAGGACACGAATCCAGAATGACGGGATGTTTGAAATCAATGCTTATGATGTGTTGGTTCATGAAATAATGATAAGAGAAAGGAAAATAAAAAGAAACTGAAGTGGAAAGGAATATAAAGGCAATAGAGTTTGAAGTATGATAAGGGAGTTGGGTATGAGGAAACCCTAAAAACTCGTAGCAATAGACATAGAAAAGTATGTAATCGTCAGGATGAGGGTGATTCACCATGAGTTAAAATAGATGGTTGAAGGCATAAGAGATACATATATAATTATCCCCTATAAGTTGGGAGAATTCAATGAAACCTTGAGATAATTCGAAGGGTAAATAATGAGACGCGGATAGACTAAGGAGACAAGGAAGTAAGAAATTAAGAAAATTGGATGAAGGAAGTGACCTTCAAGAATGGGAAGTGTAAGACCGGTGGCATGATACCTAGAAAGGGAGACGCCAGGTATGAAAGATATCCCAACATTGAGGTGACTGTTGAGATAAACAACAAAAGTAAATAAGGAATTATTAAGAAGAAGTTCACGTTGAACATGACCAATATCTTCCAGAACATCCATGTTATCATTACCAAATCAGGAAAGAAAAGCGGATGACCATTGTTATCTTTTGGAGGCCATATGGATTGACCTCAATTTGAATAAGGATGCTATTATGAAGTTAGGTATAGACTATCGAGGTGGGAATGATGAATAAGATAATCTATCAAGGATATATGACTTGATTTATCCATGGAAGGATGCAGGTACCTTTTAAAGGTGGAATTAAGGATAGAACATCGGTAACTTAAAATGAATCCTAGGGGAATGCATAAAGGTTGGCATTTCACCCTTAATAGGGACAGTATGAGTTTTGACAGTATGATTGGGAAAGGGTTAAGGTACCAACAACCTTTAAGAATCAGTGGAGAAATTTTTCAGAAGTATATAGACAATGGTTCTAGTATTAGTAAATGGTATTTTGATATGCCTTGTATCTAGGGAATACAGGAGGAACGATTGAAGGATAACCTTAGAGGTTTTACAAGGAAAAAGGTAATATTCAAAATTCTCAAGAATAGAAATGTGGATAAAGGAAATATGACGTAATTATAATGTTGCCAAGTGGGGCACGTGTTAAACCACGAGAAAGTATGGATCGAACCAGTAATGGTCGAAATTGTTCAGGGCAATTAGGACTTAAGATAAAAGATGTTCTAATTATGATTGAAAGTCAGTCATGACAGTGATTAACCTCTAAAGACTGAGGGGATAACTTATGGAAAAATGGTGATTTTTTTTTTTACTCATCTGATTTTAAGGAAAACATCTTCACTCAAGCAGTGATCGGAAATAGGGTAGAAAATTAGTGAAAGTGGTTAAGACGACATTGATTGTAAGGAAATATTACTATCAGGAAAGGCCAAAGAGGTGGCCGACACTTTAAATGTAAGAGGACAATTACAGGCGCTCATGCCAGAGGAATACAGTAATAATGGTTGAAGCCGTAAAGGTTGTTTTATGGTTTGAGAGATTGACATTCCTTCTGATGATTGTGCAAATACCCAACCCTAATAGTAGTTGGTAAAGGTTTAATTCGTGTAATCGCCATGAGCAGGCTATCTATCTCAGAAGATACTATCTTGAGATAAGCCAGGACCATGTTTCAAAAAGGACTAGACGAACCTTTGAGTTAAGTCTTCTATTTAAGGCATATGATTAAGAATGGTATTAACCTGCTATCGTTGCTTGATGAAAACTCTTCTGCAATTTTATTTGCTTCATGTCATGTATGTATGTCAGGATCAGGAGTGTTCTTCATAAATCATGAATGGTGATTATGTTACCTCCTTAGAAGGATTTGATACGACATGTATGGACTCCGTATGGTTAGATATTAAGATTTCATGGAACGTGAATGACGATAGTAGGTCAGTAGTGGACCATAGTAATGCAGCAATGATTCTGCGAGTAATGAGCTGGTTACAACCGTGAGAGTTGTATTGGAATGGATGTTGAGATCGAGTACCACTAAACGGGTCATGGTAGTGTATAAGTTATCATTGATAGACTAATTAAGTAGAGTATCTACCTGTTGAATATTTATTCTTTCTTATCAATAGAGAGTCGTATTATTATACGAGGAAGGTTACGGTGCAAGCATAGAATTTAAGTAACGATGATGTCTAGAATGAGACCCCAGGTTCGAATTTTGATATCGAAGGAGTTTCAAAGGTGATTGTGTATAAGCTCGAGGAAGAGCATGGGTCCATAGAATGATGGACGGAATAGAAATATTTAGGCATGGGAAATACGATGCTATAATGCTTAATGTTGATTTATATACGTATATGTTTTATTCTCCTATGACAAACCTCTATAGTTCAGAGGTAGATTCCAAGCCAGATATTTTATGGCAATATTTTTTTTTACATATATACAATTCTCTTCAGTTCGTTCTTTTCTCTTCTTTTCATTTCATGTAAGCTGAGAAGAACAACCCTTCCAGAAGGGGAGGTATTGCCGAATGACTATCTATCTTTGTGATAGAAGCCTAGTAGGATACCACATGTTGTTTAATTGCTTGTCAAGTACTAAAGGCTGGCCACCTTCTGTACTAACTATGCAATGTAACAAGTGTTCATGATCATAGTGATCTCTCAATGAATTCTTTTACTTCTATATGATGGATCAAGCTTTCAAAAATAGAAACAGCTGAAAAAGGAGTAGTAAAGTTATGGTGGTATTCGGAATGGAAACACATTCGTGATACTAAGGTTGACGTGGTTATTAAAAGGTTATAGAACGCTAACGAGCAAAAGTGTAACCAGTATAATATTAGGAACGGAAGGTAGTAGCGACTACGAACTGGAAAAGAATGGGTATTGAGAAGCAAAAGCTATAATGCTAGAAGCTATGATGAGAGTCAGTGCAATAGACTTGAAAGAATTTGGAATGATCACTTAACGCGGATTAAGTTATCTCACGATAATCGATCGTATGTCAATATCGAGGTATCACCTTATGAGATCCTTGAGGGAAGAAAATGTCGATCTCCCTTATGTTAGGATGAAGTTGTAGAGCGCAAGATGCTCGGACCCGCAGTAGTCCAAAGGACCAGGGATATAATAGATCTAATCAGAGGACGGCTGGTAGTAATCCAAGATGGACATAAGAGGTATGTTGATTTGACACGAAAGGACAAGAAATGGGAAGTAGGGGACCTAGTGTTGTTATAGGTATTCCCTTGGAAGGGGTTAATGAGATTCGGAAAGAAAGTAAAGCTAAGTCCACCAATTGTTGGACCCTTGGATATATTAAGCAGTATTGGGAAGTTAGCATATGAGCTAGCCTTACCCCAGCACATGTAGCAAGTCATAACGTGTTTCACGTATCAATGTTAAGGAAGTGTAATTCGGATGCCAGATAATTAGGGGCATATGAGCGCATAGACATGCAACCAGACGTAACCTATATGGAGCAACCAGGAAGGGTTTTAGAGTAAAAAAAAGGAACAAGCACTTAGGAGAAGGGTTATCAAACTAGGCAGAGTTTGGTGGTAGGACTACAATGTGGAAAAATTTACTCGAGAGTTAGAAAGTGCAATGCTAAGAGAGTATCCCTATTTATTTTCAATTTGATTCCGGGACGGAATCCTTTTAAGGAGGGGAGACTGTAATAACCCCAATTTTTGGGAAATTTTTGAAACCCTTATGAATAGTGTTTTTGCTGAATGAGAAAACTTTTCATGCCACACTATGTAGGGGTTCTGATATGGATATTCTGAGATTTTATTAGTACTTTATATGGGATATAAGTGTATGTAAAGATCGTCAGAATCCAAATCCGAACACTTTGGTTTTTCCCAGAAATACACTAGATACGGAAAGAATTGAGTATAAGGTAACAGGATAAAAGGATTTAAATTAAAGGATTATAATAGAGGATCATAAAAAGGAATATTATGTATTGAGAAAGGTTAAGGGAACCTAAGTAATAAGATCCCGGGTATGATCCCTCAAACGATAAACGAAAACGAAAGTTAAGCGAACCGTATAACAGATCAGCGGTCATTAGGCAAACAATTAGGAAGTTAATCAAAGGGATTAGAGAGAGTGATGTCACCCAACCAATGAGAAGAGGACAAGGAGGGGAGGATGACATCATGAGGATGACACAAGCATGACATGGAAGGGAAGGAAGTGTGGTTGAATTATAACCACACAAAATCAAGTTTAATTAAGTAATTAACCAAAAACAACACAAAAATCAACCAACCAAGCCAAAACATTTCATTTCACCAAACAAAACACAAAAATCTCTCTTCTTCTTCTTCATGCTCTCGGCCCTTTTCTTAAAAAAATGAAGATCCAAGCTCCACCACTTACTATTTAGCAAGGTAATTATCTAAGCTTCCCCATGGATAGTTACATACTTCCTATAAGTTTAAGCTTCTAATTCCAAGCCAATCTTTTTCTATAAATCATGGAAGAAGATGGTGAATAGTGTTTTTCAAGAACTAAAATTTGTGTTCTTGAAGTTTTGTTTAGATTAAGCTTGGATAAGGACTTTAAGGGTGATTCCAAGCCATTCTCTTGATTCTCCACTCTCCAAGGAAGGTATAAACTACAAACCCTAGCTTTAGTTTTGAGTAATTAGGAATGAATATGTTTGATATAGTATATGTGAAGCATGATGCTTGATTGTTTGAAGTTTGGTTGAGTTTGTAGAGATTAGTTGGTTTTGTGGTATTGTTGGAGTTGTAAATCTTGATAATTAGTTAAAGAACCTAAGTAAAGCTTTTAGTTCATGTGGGGAATAAGTATAAATGGTTAATGTGGATTTGTTGGAGCTGTTATGATGTGGTTTGGATGGATGTTGGTTGTGTGTTTGATTTGAGGTTGAATTGTGGTTGGTTTTGAATGGTTTAAAATTGGGAAATCGCGTAAACATAGCGGTCGTAACGTCCGATTTTCTTTAGACTGTTTTTGTGCATAACATTAGGACCCGAGAACCCCCTGCTAGATTTTGACCATTTCCATGTTTAGATAGCTCATGTTACGAGCTTCGTTTTGATATGTAGTTCGTTCGATTCCGATGCACGGTTTAGGAGAAACGACCGTTTCAAGTAACGGCGTTTCGTGAACGAAACTTTTCCCCTTGCCTTACTTTGAAACATAGGTTAAAGACCAAAAAGGGTTAATTAATGTATGAAACATTTATGGTAAGTGTGTTAGGCAGTTGGTAAGACACTCGCGAAGGAATCGCCTTAAAACTCGTAAAGGTTAAATTACTAAAAATGGTGGAGCCGAGGGTACTCGAGTGACTTAAGAAAATCAGTAAGCACAAAACAAGCGTTAGAGTCTAAGTTAGTTAAAGTATAGATTTACAAGTGACTTTGGTTTAATTCCAACTTACTTGTTGTTTATAGGTTACCAGACTCGTCCCGAGCCATTCGTAACCCCCAGTCGCTCAGGCAAGTTTTCTACCCGATATACTGTTGTTGTGATGTAAATATATGTATATGCATTATCTTGTGATAGTGCATGATTGTTATTAACAAATTTTGCGATATATTGGAGCATGCTGATATGGTATATATGCATGTCTATTTCGTAATCTGGTTATCTATCTGTTGATTTCAATGCTTATAGTTGCATAATACCTATGCTAGAAATAAGCAAGTAGTTGCGTATACCCTTAGTATAGGGGATAAAAGGTGAACATATTTCTAAACCGGGAGTCGATGTTTCCGAGTATATTATATATATACATATATTTATATATATATGGTTATAGTTTTTAAAACTATTGATCGAATAAGGTTTATTCGATACCTTTATTTTACTTAATTGAATATTACTTGAATATTCATCCGAGGACTTATGACTCCTTTTATTTTATTAATCGAATATTATTTTGAATATTCATTCGAGAGCTTATGACTCAGTTTATTTTATTATTTGAATATCATTTGAGTATTCATTCGAGGGCTTATGACTCAGTTTATATTATTTAATGAATATTATTTGAATATTCATTTGAGGATCTATGACTCCGATTATTTGCTAAGATATTTTCTTTATTTTATTAAAGAATAAGGTGTCGATAATCAAACTTATTTTTTATTATTCAAATAAAGATAGTACTTTCGTATAAGTATATCTTTGGTTATTTAATACTCATTTCAAGTATAAGTTTTCCAACTTCTACCTCAATTATTCTTTATGGGAATATTATTTAAATAATAATATTCAGATATTTCTTTTATATTGAGACTGATTTACTTTATTAAATCAGCATTATTCCAAACACTCTTTAAAGTGTTTTCGAGTCTTAAAAATGATTTTCAAAAGTTAGAGCGGATCCCAAAACTCATTTTTTATATATTTAAGATCTTCCTTTTAAAAAGGGGATTTAAATACTCGCTCAAAACCAGAGGGATCCGGCTCTGTGGTGTATTTTATATTCGCAACACGGTTGCAGTTTTGGTAAATGAATTGATTACTTACCCAACGTTCGGGAAGTAAGTCCATCTATTGAGTCGTCATAAGCAACATGGGCTCAGTGGGCGTCCATGATAGTGTAAGTGGCTCAGTGGGAGTCCATCAAATGCATAAGTGGCTGAGTGGCAGTCCAGCATAAGGTCCTATTACGACCAGGGTGATGACCAGTGGGGAATTCGTCCATCTACTAGTAGAAAAGGTTACTTATGGGTATCTTTGCCTGATCAGCAAGATATCTGGTTTATGCCAAAATTCTTTTCCTTTCCAAACTTATTGGATATTGCAATTTTGTTCATACTTTACATGACAGAGGTTTTCAGGAAATGTATAAAGGAAGATGTATATGTGGATATATATATATATATATATATATATATCAGAACTTAATGAAGTATATCCTAACTTCATTTCCTTTAATAATATTTCAAAGATTGAATTTATTCAAGTCTTATCTTGTGGTCTCATTAGTGGGATGAACTTTTGAAATTAATTATAACTTGAACGGTGGTAGTTCAAGTAGTATTTGGAAAAGATATAAGTATATTGGAGTATCTTGTAACTTCATCTTTTAAACTTATATCTAGTTAATAATTGTCTTATGAATGACAAAGATTTTCAGAAAAACGTTGAGACAAGGTTAGATATATGAGGTCACCTTGCAACGATATTTTTTTTATACAGTTATACACTGGGACTTTGTGTATATTATGCATGGAAGAGGACTTCCAAGATTTTGAAAAGTATATATGTATATATACTAATATTTTGCGACTTCATCGCATTAAGATATCAACTTGGTTCATTTCTTTTGACCAAGACTTTCATGAGTACTATGAGAAGGCTCATATACTATTAATCATTATACATATTATTTTGGTGGGCTTGCTGCTCACCCTTGCTTTCTTCTTTCATCACACAACAACAGATAGAAAAGATGAACAGGACTAAGCTCCCAATTCGCAGGCGGATAGGAAACATTCCGCAGTTTCCTGTAGGCGTGGATGTCGCTGTAGCTGAGGTAGGAACTACCAATAGGCTAGGTTTTCAACTTATGATGTACCATACTTATGTATATTTATGAATTGTAATAATGGCAAAGAAAATGTAAATTCATTCAGAAAACCTTTTAAGGTGTATTGGCAGATAATTGTGGAATAAAATGACTTGCGGTTATTTTTTTGGATGTTCATCTCTGAGACTATAATGTGTGGTGTGTGTTTATTGTGGGGTCACAGTACCGAGTAGTTGAGTAATTATTAAGATTGGATGTTATTAGGGGAAATGGAACTCGTGACAACCCGGATCCCCGACCCCGGATCTGGGGGTGTTACAAGCATGGTGTAAACAAGGTCTTAATAAACTGAATAATAATCAAAGTACGAATAAATGAGATCTAGGTTCAACAAGAACGAAAATGAGCATCCAAAGTTACAACTAATTCAAAGAATCACTAGTTGAAAACAAGATCTTCTTTTTCGGAGTTGTTTTGTGCTTCTAGGTCTTCTCCTTGGTATCCCAATCTTCCCGGATTATGAAAACCTTTTTTTTTAAGTATATATACGCCCCTAGTGGACCTGGATCCTTAAAATCGTCAAATTCCACTCAAAAAAGGCTTTTTCAGCGAAATCAGCGACTAGCCGCGCCTTGGGCGGCCGCTCAGCTCTCCTGGGCGGGCGCTCAGCTCCTGGACGGCCGCTCAGCTCTCCTGGGTGGGCGCTCAGCTCCCGACTAGAAAAATTTCTAATGAATCTTGTTTTGGCCATAACTTGAGTTCTACTCGTCAGAATTAGGCGATTCAACGGCCCACGCGAAGCTATTGAGATTCTCTATAACTTGACAATGGCCTTGGCTTCCAAATCTGATCACTTTTTATCATATTTTCTTTAAAAGCTCTTTTCTTCATATAACTGATACCTGAAATGCAATAACACAAAAACACATCAAAATACCAACAACTTGAGTCCAAAACACCAATTTAAGCTTGTAATAAAGCATTCCAAGTGGATATAAAATCAACTTATCAAATATTAGCATGGATCATATTTGAGTTGGCTCACTTTATGGAAAATAATATGAGATCTAATTTGAGAGGATATAGAGGATATATGAGTGCTCATATTCAGAATCATATTTTATCCGGGTTTAATATTTCCACCATATATTAATAGTTTATGAAACATATATGAAATATATATTATATTTATGAGTCAAATATAAGTCGAAATACCGGATATTCTGGATCAATTTACATCCCTAGCTCATAGTCGCATGAAAAAGTCGGGGCACAACTATACTAAATCATTACTTCTTCTGTCCCGTTCAATTCTATATAATTTTCTTTTTGGGACGTCCCTCTCAATTTTATACTCCAATCACATCTACTATTTCTTCCACTACACTCAATTTATACTTTAAGGTCTCGTTTGTTTCGATGTAACTCAACTGTACAACTTGGAGTTCCTTGAATTATAAAATAGTTACACAGTTTGGTTTAATGTATTTTAAATTGGACAAAGAAAGTTCAAATTCCATGGTATTTGTAGTTCCTACAAATATAGGAATCTAGTTACCAAGCTCAACCATGGTCATTAGAAGTTACATAGCTAACAAGTACAAAATCATTTAATACTTACCAAAATTAACTACATAATCACTAGTTACATGATAATAAACCAAACATATACATTTCTAATTATAGTGTAACTTATAGCACTAACTTAATTCCAAACCCATTCAAGTTCTGTATGTATAGAACGAGGGAGTACGCCCGTATGACCGGCCCAAAGTTATCTAATTACCGAAAAACCTAAATATAAGCTCCACAAAGTTATCTAATTACCGAAAAACCTAAATATAAGCTCCACAACGTGCATTATCACCCAGTAAGGGTCAGAGGAAGAAGTACATACATACTGAACATCAATTATATAGGAAAATTATTATAGATTCGAAATTATTCGGTTAAAGTACTGATTTATAATTTATTGAACGATTTTTGATAAATCAGATAACTTATTGGTGATTTAGCGAATTTCTCAAATATTTTTAATCGATTTATCAGCATTTTTAAAAAATCGGTCAATTTCTGTAAGAATATAATAGGAAACTATCTATTTGACTATTCAAGTAAAATACATTAATAGAATAGAGCTAAATTCTATTTTTTTACCAAAGATATAAGCACGGCTGCACAGCCTCTTTTGACTTTTATGCGATCAAAGTGATTATTTTTTTAATTAATATTTAAAAATAAAACTTTCTTTATTTTAAAAAGAGTTAAATGAACTAAACATCCTCTTATTTTGTTAGAAAAACGGATGTATCGGATTTTGGGAAACTCACTTTGCACCCATATATCCATATACTTCAATTTGGACATTCATTATGCTTGTTTGGAAAATCTTAAAATAATAACTTATAAACTAAAATGAATAAGTAACTTATAAGTGATAAGTAGATAAATACTTATAAGTTAAGTAAGTGTTTGAATAATTTAATAAGTTAGAATTTTTTTTACTTAAATAAACTAAAATAAATAATTTTTAAATATAATTATTTTAATTTGTGAATTTAATATTAGATTAACATTTAAAAATATATTTTTTAAAACTAAAATAAATAAATAAAGCAAAAAATCATAATAAGTTGAGAAAAAGTGTTAGAATTCAAACCCGAAATTAATACATAGTAAATAATTATCTTTTGAATCCTGAAAATAAGGTAGTCATAAGGTTGAATTCAAGCATGCATTAATTCAATAGCAGCTAGCAATACACGGTTTGAGCAGATAGATGATAAAAGCTTAACATTGAAATAAAACAAGAGCTGCCTATATTAATGAAGTAGGTTGTAAGAATGTGTACCAAAGAATTAAAGTAGCAGCTAGCTTAAAACAAGGAAGAGTCAAAGAACTCCTGGAATCAAGGTAGGTTGGGTAGAAAATAAGGGAAAGGTGATGTAAGGAATGACATGTATTTTTTTCCTATAAATAACATTAGCTATTGCCTTGTAAGTGTGCTATATCAAGTGAGAAATAGCAGTGAGAGAGCTGAAGCTCCCTGAGCGAAAAGGAAAAGGCTGTAGCCTTGTGCGTACCAAGAAAAGTTGTAACTTATTATTATTATTATTATTATTATTATTATATACAAGTGTGTGTTTGGTTTATTATCAAAAATATAAATATTTGTGAGGTACATTTTCGTTTCCAACAAGTGGTATCCGAGGCAAGGTTACGTTCGTGAAAAATGGCGAGCATGATACAACCGTAAATTCTGAAGTTGACGGCAACAAATTATGGAAATTGGAGCATACAAATGAAGGTGTTACTCGGGTCTCAAGATATTTGGGATCTGGTTGAAAGTGGGTATACTGAACCAGATGTCGCCGCTAAAGCAGGCTTATCAAATGACCATAAATCAATTTTAAAGGAGACAGGGAAAAGAGACAAGAAGGCTTTATTTTTAATTATTCAAGGTGTTGACGAATCAACATTTGAAAAAATCTCGGAGGCAAAAACTTCCAAGCAGGCGTGGGAGATTATGCAGAAATCATTCTAGGGTGTCAAGAAAGTCAAAAAGGTGCGGCTCCAGATGTTGCGTGGTGAGTTTGAAAATTTAAAAATGAAGTCCTTGGAAAATATTGTTGAATTTGTTACGCGTTTGAAAACGGTGACAAATGAGATGAAAAGAGATGTTGAATGTCTTGATGATGTCCGGGTCATGGAAAAGTTGCTCCGTTCGTTGACAAGAAAATTTGATTATGTTGTTACTTCTATCGAGGAGTCAAAAGATCTGACTACAATTTCCATTGATGAGCTCGGAGGTTCTCTCCAAGCCCACGAGCAGCGTATGAACTAGTATGATGATGCAAGCCATTTGGAGAAGGCGTTGCAAAGTAAAGTATCCATCAGTGACAGTTCTGGCAGTAGAAGTTCTGTACGTGGCAGAGGTGGCTATAGAGGTGGCTACCGTGGTGGATGAGGATGAGGAAGGCAGTCCTTCAAAAGAAGCTAGAATTCTAAGGGGTATCAGCCATCTGATCGTGGTCAAAATTTCAAAGGCCGAGGAAGAGGCGGATTTCAACAACGAGGTGACAAGTCTCAATTTCAATGCTATAATTGTAATAAATTTGGTCACTTCAGTTATGAGTGTAGATCTATGAAAATGGAAGAAAGAAGTCATTTTGTAGCAGCAAAAGAAGATAAAGATGTTGGCACTGCTATGTTCCTCACTTATAAAGGAAACAAGGATAGCAAGAAGAATGTTTGGTATCTTTACTCAGGGGCCAGCAATCACATGACTGGCTACAAATATTTATTCACAGAGTTAGACGAGGACGTCAGTGGAGAAGTTACTTTTGGTGACTCGTCAAAAATTCCAGTCAAAGGAAAAGGTACAATTACGATTGTGTCAAAGAATGATGAGAAAAAGTATATAAATGATGTTTATTATATACCTGCTTTGAAAAATAATATCATCAGTCTTGGACAACTTGTGGAGAAAGGGTATAATATTCAGATGCAGGATAATTCTCTCATTATCAGAAATCAGGTTCGAGAATTAATTGTAGATGTGGAGATGTCAAAGAATCGCCTGTTCACCCTTGATATGCAGACGAAGGTGCAAAAGTGCTTAAAGTCGGTCATTAAAAATGACTCGTGGCTGTGGCACTTGAGATATGGCCATTTGGGATTTTCTGATTTAAAATTGTTGTCAAAAACAAAGATGGTGGAAGGTTTGCCAGAAATAAACGAACCAGGAAATTTGTGTGAAGCATGTGTCAAAGGGAAGCAACATCGACAAAGCTTTTCGGTTGGAAAATCATGGAGAGCCAGGAGGCCATTGGAGATTGTTCACACAGATATAGCTGGTCCGTTTGATATTCCATCACTTGGAGGTAATAGGCATTACCTAACTTTTATTGATGATTTTAGCAGGAAAAGTTGGGTGTATATCATAAAAGAAAAGCAGGAGACTCTTGATAAATTCAAGGAGTTCAAAGCACTGGCAGAAAAGAAAAGTGGTCATTATTTGAAGGTACTCAGATCAGACAGAGGAGGCGAGTATACTTCTAATCTGTTTAGAAGCTTTTGTAGAGCACATGTAATCAATCATCAGTTGACAACGGCCTATACTCCTCAACAAAATGGCGTTACAGAAAGAAAGAATCGCACAATTATTAACATGGCAAGGAGTATGGTGAAAGTAAAGCACTTGCCAAGAACTTTATGGGCAGAAGCCGTTCTATGTATAATTTATTTGATGAATCGCTGTTCAACAAAAAGAGTGAGAAACAAAACTCCAAATGAAGCATGGAGTGGTAGCAAACCATCAGTTGGACATCTCAGAATTTTTGGGTGTATTGCATATGCCCATGTTCCTGATCAGAAAAGAAAGAAGTTGAATGATAAAGGCGAGAAGTGCATATTTACCGGATATGACAAAAGGAGCAAGGCGTACAGACTCTACAATCCCCTGACGAAGAAATTAATCATTTCTCGAGATGTTGAGTTCGATGAATCAGATTACTAGAGATGAAGCGAGGATGAAAGAAAAGTTGCTGGTTTATTTTTTAATGGCGATGACGTTGACGGTGATAACCAGAACATTGAAGATGACGGAGATGATGATCAAACTCCTCCACCAAGTCCAAATTAACAAACTCCTGGACCGACACCATCCACGGGAGGAAGTAGCAGCTCAGGGGGAGCACCACGAAAGATGTGGAGTCTGGATAATATTTACGAAGCTACAAGTCTGGTACAAACATCCTTTTATTATTCCTTGTTTTGCTTAATTGCTGAATGTGACCCAGTTACATTTGAGGAAAATTCTGAAGAAAGTAAATGGAACAAAGTCATGGATGAAGAAATTGGCGCAATCAAGAAAAATGATACATGGGAGCTCACAGATCTTCCAGAAGGACATAAAGCAATTGGCGTCAAGTGGGTCTACAAGACCAAGACGAATCATGATGGAGAAGTGGAGAAATACAAGGCAAGGTTGGTGGCTAAAGGCTACAAGTAGAGATATGGCATTGATTATGATGAGGTATTCGCTCCAATTGTAAAAGTTGATACCATACGACTTCTGACAGCAATTGCAGCTCAGAATCAGTGGAAGATATTTCATATGGATGTCAAGTCATCATTTCTGAATGGTTATCTTGAAGAAGAAGTATATATTGAGCAGCCTCCCGGATTTGTTCAGAAAGGCAAGGAAGATAAAGTCTATCGGCTGAAGAAAGCATTATATGGTTTGAAGGAAGCTCCGTGAGCATGGAATACAATGGTTGATAAATATTTTCAGAGAAATGGTTTCGTGAAGAGTCCATACGAGCATGCGCTCTATACGAAGACAAATTCAGAGGGAGATATTATGATCGTGTGCTTGTACGTGGATGACATGATCTTTATAAGAAACAACCCTGGTATGTTTGATGATTTTAAGAAAGTTATGACTAACGAATTTGAGATGACAGATATTGGTCAAATGTCACGCTTTCTTGAAGTCGAGGTGAAGCAAAGTAAAGACAGGATTTTTATGTCACAGAAAAAATATGCCGAGGGAATTTTAAAGAAGTTCAGAATGGAGGAATGCAAACCAGTGAGCACGCCAACAGAAGCAAGCATAAACTCAGAGTTGATTCAACGAGGGACTCGGTAAATCCAACGTTGTTCAAAAGTTTGGTTGGAAGTCTGAGGTACCTAACTTTTACTCGTTCAGATATTATGTATACAGTTGGATTGGTTAGCAGGTACATGGAAAAGCCGAAGCAAGATCACTTCATGGCAGCTAAAAGGATTTTGAGGTACATAAAAGGTACACTTGATCATGGTCTGTTTTAAACGCATTCTCAAAATTCAAAATTAGTTGGCTATTCAGATAGTGATTATGGTTGTGATTTGGATGACGGGAAAAGCACTTCGGGCTATGCTTTTCATATCGGTTCTGCAATTTTTCGTGGTCATCAAAGAACCAACAAACAATTGCTCTCTCAACATGTGAGGCAGAATACATCGCAGCAGCAGCGTGCGCATGTCAAGCTATGTGGTTAAACTATATTTTGGGTGAGTTAAATCTTGCCAAAGAAGATCCAGTTACTATTTATGTGGATAATAAATCTGCTATCTCTCTAGCAAAAAATCCGGTGTCACACAGTTGAAGCAAACACATCAACATTAAATATCATTTTATTCGAGAACAGGTGAACGGGAAAATTATGGAGTTGGTGCATTGCAGGACAGAAGAAAATTTAGCGGATATTTTCACGAAGTCTTTGAAGCCGGATGTGTTTTACAAAATAAAAAATAAGCTCGGAATGCAAAGTCGGGTTTGAGGGGGAGTGTTAGAATTCAAACCTGAAATTAATACATAGTAAATAATTATCTTTGAATCCTGAAAATAAGGTAGGCATAAGGTTGAAGTCAAGCATGCATTAATTCAATAGCAGCTAGCAATACACGATTTGAGCAGATAGATTATAAAAGCTTAACATTGAAATAAAACAAGAGCTGCCTATATTAATGAATCAGAGAAGATAATGGTAGGCTGTAAGAATGTGTACCAAAGAATTAAAGTAGCAGCTAGTTTAAAACAAGGAAGAGTCAAAGAACTCAAGGTAGGCTGGTTAGAAAATAAGGCAAAGATGATGTAAGGCATGATATGTTTTTTATTCCTATAAATAACATTAGTTATTTCCTTGTAAGTGTGCTGTATCAAGTGAGAAATAGCAGTGAGAGAGCTGAAGCAGGGGAAAGGCTGTAGCCTTGTGCGTACGAAGAAAAGCTGTAACTTATTATTATTATTATTATTATTATTATTATTATTATTATTATTATTATTATTATTATTATTATTATTATATACAAGTGTGTATTTGGTTTATTATCAAAAAATATAAATATTTGTGAGGTCCATTTTCGTTTCCAACAAAAAGTACATCGTTACTAACATTTAACTTATCAGCTTATAAGTAGTAAATTTGCCTTATAAGTTGGTCGACAAACAGTCATCAATAAGCTGTTACATGCTTTTATTGCACACAAACAGGCCAATTATACACCTCATCTTAATTTTATTGAATTTTCAATTTGGAAATTCATTATACACCTCGTCATAATCGGGCAGCGCAAAACCGGAATTTTCGCAAAATATGTAATCAAAATAAATTTTATAATTTTAAAATGTTATTAAAAAAATAATTTTTATTTATACCAACTGCAAAATAATAAATTTGAATTTTAAAATCATATCATACTACTCATTTCAGTTTCGATTTTTATTTTTATAATAATAATTTCAGTATTTTATAGCTTCACTAAAATTAGTTTAAGTATATTATCAAAATTAATTGTTAATTTTTTCAGTAGAATTATAAAATATTAACATTAATTTTATAATATGAAAATTAAACCCGAAATTACTAGTATTATCTCTTTTTTTCATTTTAGTGTTGCACGTGATATACACTTGGGTTGGGTGTAGTTCTTGCACAAGAAGAATGAAACTGTATTTCCTCTAACTGATCATGTCACGGCTCAATAAGTTGGTCAAAGATTGTGTTAAAACAATAAGAAGTGATAATGACACTGAGTTCAAGAATTCAATCATGGAAGAATTCTGCAAAGAGTATGGAATAAAGCGGAAATTTTCTGCACCTGGAACTCCACAACAAAATGAAGGGATGAAGCGTATTTTTTTTGTTAAAATATTTTTTTTTTCTAAATTGCTCTCTAAATTATAATAAATTAGATGTTTTTTGTTTAGTTACTTTCGCACTAAGAAACTGTTACGTGTACCTTGTTAGTTGTAAACAGTGATCTGCAGGTTTTAGATTGTCCAAAGCTTTATTTGTAACGATGTAATATTATTTAATTTTATATTTATCTATTTTGTAATTAGAAGCAAATTAATTAAACCAGATTCGGGATTTTTTTAAATTAAAACCGAAACTTAATTTGAGTTGGCGGTTTCGATTTTTAATTTTAAAAATTGAAAATATATTTGCAGTTGTGGTTTTATCCCAATCAATATTCATATGAGCTTATTTTTGTGTGATATTCACATAAAAAAGTTTAAAATAATGTTTTAATGATATATATAAATAAACATCTTAGAGTTTTACAGGGTGCAGCTTTTAATCGTTTGTCCTTCAGAAATGCAGTAAACTTTTTGTCCATATTTACCTCGATCAGTTGAACTTTTATGCTCAACAATTGTTTTGCAAGTTCATCTGTCTGCAAGTTCATAGTATGACTCTTTCCCTCTCTCTCTCTCGGGGTCAAGTAGTACGCCTCCGAATGACACATATGAGAGCATCTTTGTGAATTATTTGAAATGGAAAGCAGGTAATACTTCTTCACTAGAATTCAGCACGTCTGCCTTCTTTTGGGATTGGGAATGCATGCATGTCCTTCCTTGAAGCATGCAGATGATAAATAACCACCACCATCAGTACACGAAAATGACTTAACAAGCTAAACCTACACCTATTTATTCTTCCGGCCATTCATGCTTCCACACACACATCTCATAATTTTGTCTAGTAATAAAAATGAAATAGTACTATTATCAGTTTCATTACACTTTTCTTTCCTATTTCGTGATGCTCTTTCATCATTTTATTTACGGTACCCTCCTAACCTCTCTCCTTAGACTATCTCATATCAAAAGATGCCATGGCAATTTATATACAATGGCCAATTAACGGTTTGAAATTGCTGTTTTGATTTAACTGTTTTGACAGTTGATTGAATTAAGTTATTTCTAATAAAATTGTTTGATAAATAGATATTTGAATTCGATTTTTGTACTATTTATTTGAAAAAATTTCTCCTAATAACTTTTTCAAAATTAACTTTTTGAGATAAGAAAACTATTTCAAAAAATTAAATATGAAATAATAACATTAATGGTTTAATTTGGTCAAAACTCTAATATGCTTCTAAAAGTTATTATTTTTGTGTCAAAAAAATAACTTCTAAACCGGATTTATAATCAATACAATATATCTATTTATTTTTGTGTCTAAGAATATAACTTGTAAAATTACTGCATGCTCTGTATATATACATATAAAGAAATTATCTCAAAGTTTTTGTTTATGACAATAATTTCGAAAATATGGGTATATTTGGGTACTGCTGAGTGGTGACGTTAAAGTATAAACTTGAAGTTGCTTCTTGAAAATCTTACTGCCATATATTAGTGGTCCTCTTAATTAATACTACTCTATGTGAATGCTTTTAAGAACCAAAAGTTTAATTTGGTCCCTCCTCTAGAAGGGTAGCTGCAGCATGCAGTCAATTATAATCTAATACAGCTGCTAGCTGCACAAGATCATGAAGCTTCAATGTATAGTTGAGACCGCAACTTGTTAGGAGCCGCATATAAACACTTAAACATCGTCCTATTCGATTATATTTTCCCTCTTATAAAATTTATTAAACCTTTCCTATGTTGGAAATGCTCTTACAAGAAAGAGTCCTTTCCCACAGATTTAACAGCGACCGACTTGAAACAAGGGGATAAATGCGAAACTGGATTTTTTTGTAAAAATATATAAATTAAAGTTAAATACATCTGTCATTTACAATAGTGCCAGTGTTAATGAGCAATATTGATTGAAGCCTTCTTAGCTGATTATGAAGAAAAATTCGTTTATAAAGAATAGTCTTCTTAGTGATATTCCTTTCGTAATATTGGTGTAAATAGCTAGGTTGGTCCTGCTGAATATAACTTCCTCCTACTTACGTAACATCTAAGTGTGAATGTGTATAATCAATCTGCACAATACGAAGAATTGGAAAACTTATTGATTTAGTTAGTCATTCAACCGAAAATTATTCTGTACGAGATATATATACTGATCGAAATATATATATATCTATTCAAGAACATGTTCAATCAATATCTGTATTATCCATCATATAACTAAGCTGCTGAAGATAAAGATGCCACATGGTTGCAAATATGCCATTCCTTTTTCTTTTTCTTTCGCGTGCAACATGGCATGCTTTGATTCTACCATCTATTATTTTTTGGATCATTTGCTCATATATATATAGCAATTATTCAGTAATATACCAGTAATGTATTGAATAGATGTACTTCAACATCAAAGTCTCCTCTTCACTTAAGAGTTTTTTTCCGAAGGGCTAGCTATAAGACTCGTGCTATATCGATCTACATCTCCTCTGGTCATTCCCAACTTCCAGATACTGAAATTTCATCACCTGATTGGTTGCAGCAAAATTTATGATGTTTCTGTATACTGTGAGTTAATCTTATAATCTTATTTTTCCTGCGTGTATATATATGTGCTTGTTAATCGGATTTCGAAGTTCTTATGATAACCTTTATACTGATATCAAATATTAGTAGCCCTCTTGAATCATGTCTTAATTAGTTTTTTAAATGATTAAGGAGAAGCATTATATTATTTGCAGATCGAAAATTAACATCAGGTATATTAGTTTTATTGCAGCTAATCATTGATGATGTGATTGTAAGATGATCAACAAATTAAGAGGGAAAAATGTGCGAGAAAAGGAAGAAGGTGAGACCAAAACTGACATCAAATCATCGAGCACTATTACATCAAGTTCAAGACAGTGGGCAGGATTTAAAAATCCAAGAATCATACGCGTTCCTCGTTCTTTTGGAGGGAAAGATAGGCATAGCAAAGTTTTCACTGTAAGGGGACTAAGAGATAGAAGGATTAGGCTTTCAGTACCTTCCGCAGTTCAGCTGTATGATCTCCAAGATAGGCTTGGACTCAATCAACCTAGCAAAGTTGTAGATTGGCTTCTTGATATCACTAAAGATGATATTGATAAGCTTCCACCACTTCAAATGCCACCAGGAGATTTCACTCAATTCTATCAGCAAACCCTAGCTCCTCATCTGGAACCGAATACCCCTCAATCTTCTCTTTCTCCCTTCTTCAGTAAGAATCCGGAAATTACAAGAGATGGGGGAATCCACCTATGTAGCAAAGGACTTAAAATCGGTGACCATGATGAGGATTGCGATCATGTGGCTGCAGCTAGTTTGGATGCAGATTTAGGAGCAACGCACAAGGAGATTGAAAGAGAGATTTTTGTTGATAACAAGGGGAATGTTATAACAAATACTCAAGAAAATGGAAGCGGTATTAGTGGAAGCTACATCCCACAACTTTCAGCTCAAAATTTTCTGCCATTAGTCAATCAATTTTCCTTTCCAAGCCTCGCAGTAGCAAGTAATAACACCATGGCATGTAATTGGCCACCTCCAAATCTATCTCTATTTGGATGCCAAGAGTTTCCTTCACAAGTTCAAAGCCACAGCTCAACCCATTCACCTTCATTACCTCCTTTGGCTCATCCAACTCAATCTCAATTTGTTTTATATCCACATGCCACAGCACTATCGACATTTTCCCATCGATATCCTTCTTTAATTGAAAATGATCCAAGAAATGTTAACCAGTTCCAGTTTCTAAGCTCAGCTTCACAGAATGTTGTACCAAATTCCGCTGTGTCACCTTTTCGTTTCACTAATCCTTTGTAAGTACTAAATAATAATCTGAGATAACAAGTAAATGATACTCTGAATAAAACACTACAATTGGGATTAATAATGAAGAAGAGTACACAGCTTATTTAAAGAGACCAGCTGAAACGCAAACTCTTTCCACGAAGCCTACTGAAACGCAACAACCTTAATCTACTACTCCTACTACAACGCTTAGTTGATTTATTCAAACATAATAAAAACAGATAAACAGATGAAACATGTTTAGATAATATCCCCAACATGCTCCCCCTTAGTCTAAACATGTTTCAGATTTTTGACTCCAAGCAAATTCCTCATTTTCTCGAACTTGGCTGCAGACAGTGCTTTAGTTAATATATCAGCGCGTTGTTCATCCGTTTTAACATGCTTGATCACGATCAGCCCCTGCTCTACACAATCTCTTATGAAGTGATAACGCACATCAATGTGCTTACTTCTTCCATGGAAAACCGGATTTCTTGCTAGATCAATGGCAGATTTATTGTCAATGTATAAGACAACGGGACCTGATTTAATGCCTGTAATCTGACTGAGAACTCTTTGTAACCATATTCCTTGACAAGCAGCGGTTGTAGCTGCCATAAATTCAGCCTCGCACGAAGAAAGGGCAACGCAGCGCTGCTTCTGCGAAACCCAAGAAATTAGGCTCTCATCAAGATAAAATGCCATGCCGCTTGTACTTCTTCTGTCCTCCATACTTCCAGCCAAGTCACTGTCAGAAAAACCAGATAAAATATAGTTACCTCGTCCCTTTGTGTACACCAAACCATAGTGCAGAGTTCCTTTGATATATCGACATATCCTCTTGATAGCGTTCAAATGCAGCATAGTAGGCCTCTCCATATAGCGACTAACAATCCCAACAGCATAAGCTATGTCAGGTCGAGTATAGACCAAATAGCGCAAGCCTCCTACAAGACTCTTGTAATCAGTTGAGTTCACTGCTTCACCAGTTTGGTCGGCATCAATCTGCAGCTTGAAATCCATGGGATAAGTGACAGATTTACATTCGCTCAGGCCTGCCCTTTGAAGCACCTTTTTAGCATATGATGTTTGCTTTATCTCAATAAACCCCTGTCCTTGATCAACCTCCAAACCCAAATAGTATGACAACCGTCCAAGATCAGTCATGTCAAATTCTCTACTCATTTCCCCCTTGAATTTGACAATGAGTGAAGTACTAGTACCTGTAATAATTAAATCATCAACATAGACTCCGACAATCAAAGAATCAGTGCCATCCTTTCGAGTATACACAGCATGCTCATAAGGACATTTTTCAAAGCCCAAATTCATTAAACACTTGTTAAGTTGAGAGTACCACGCTCGAGGTGCCTGGCGTAAGCCATATAATGCTTTCAACAGTTTGTAAACCTTGTCTTCTTGCCCTTTTTTCACGTACCCTTTTGGTTGTGACACATAGACTTCTTCAAGTAGGACTCCATTCAAGAATGCAGACTTAACATCGAGATGATGCACCTCCCATGCATTCTTAGCTGCCAAAGCCAGGAGCAATCGAACTGTTTCCAGCCTTGTTACCGGGGCAAAAACTTCCTCGTAATCGATGCCAAGTCTCTGTACATAACCCTTAGCCACCAAGCGTGCTTTATGCTTGATTACGTTTCCATTTGTGTCTTTTTTCAGCTTAAACACCCATTTTAAGCCTATCGCCTTGTGACCCTTTGGAAGATCAGTGAGTTTCCATGTCTGATTCTTCTCTATTGTAGCAATTTCTGTATCCATTGCCACTTTCCAGTCCTCCTCCTGAACAGCTTGTTCGAAGTTCACTGGTTCATCAATACCAGATAATAGTAGCTCATCTTCTAACTCCACTATGTCAGTGGTGTTGTAAATGTCAGAAAGGCGTCTAAAACGTCGTGGTTCGCTGTCAGTGTCACTTGACATACCAGACATAGTACTTTCTGTGGTGTCTACATTCGATGATGAAGATGCAGAAACACTTTGAGTAGCTGGTGTCATGGGAGATGCTGGACTTTCAATCCCAGAATTTTCTGGTGAGTCTGGTGTGGCCTGTGCCTCTGATGTAAAAACATCGAATGTAAATTGCCCTCCTGCTGTCTGAGTGTTACATTCCTCTGACTCATTCCAGAACCATCCTTTTGCCTCGTTGAATGTAACATCTCTGCTTACGTGTATACGCCCTGAATCTGGGTCGTACAACCGATAAGCCTTGGTTCCTGGCTCACGACCAAAATGAACCAAAAGTTTACTTCGATCATCAAGTTTCTTTGTAAACACAGCTGGCACTTTCATGTATGAGAGACATCCAAACACCCTCAGAGAATCAACAGATGGTTTTTCCCCATACCAGGCCTGATATGGAGTAATATTTGAAAGTGCTCGTGTGGGGAGTTTATTCAAAATATAGACTGCATGTGTGACAGCTTCACCCCAGAATTTTGCAGGCACTTTTCTTTCTTTTAACAAGCTTCGAGCCATGGCAACAACGGTACGATTACGGCGCTCTACAACACCATTTTGTTGTGGTGTGTAGGGCGCGGTATAGTGTCTCAAAATACCCGCTTCTTCACAAAAGGACGTAAAATCTTTAGAGCAAAATTCCCCTCCACGATCAGTACGGAACACCTGTATCTTCTCCTTTGTTGCATTTTCAACAAGATTTTTAAATTTCTTGAAACAAGCCAGTGCGTCAGTTTTAGACTTAAGCATATATGTCCACATCATACGAGAGTAATCATCGACTAATAACAAGAAAAAACGATTACCAGCAGGGGTAGGGGGTGAGATAGGTCCGCAAAGGTCTCCATGTATCAATTCTAATGCACCTTTAGCAATAAAATTTGAATGAACAGGGAATGGCTTACGTGATTGTTTAGACATGAGGCACCCGCTGCAAAGTTCTTTTGGTTGATTGAGTGAAGGCAGCCCACGCACCATATGATTGTTTGACATTAGTTGCATCGCCTTGAAGTTAACATGTCCGAGACGTGAATGCCACAGCCACGTATTTTCTTCTCCTTTTGTCAGCAAACACGTTTCTTTAATATCTTCAATATGGATCTTGTAGAGACGATTTGCAGAACGTCTCACGTGCATAAGAAGTCTTCCACAGCTATCATAGACATACAAACTGTCCCCGTTCAGTACCACCCTGTTTCCTTCTTCAGAGAGTTGACCCAGACTTATAATATTACTTTGCAACGTTGGTATATAATATACTCCATGTAAGACTCTAGTTTCACCATTCTTGCAGGCAATCCTGATTGTGCCTTTTCCTTCAATATTAACAAAAGATCCATCTCCAAACTTCACCCTGCCTTTCATTGTCTTGTCCAAACTCTCAAATTTTTCACGTCTCCCGGTCATGTGATTGCTTGCTCCGTTATCTAAATACCAAGTATCCTCTGTCACAGTTCTGGTTGAGTCAGCACCTTCAGATAGAAGTATCACTCCATCTACACTCTCCTCATATTTAACCATCAAGAGTGCAGGTTCATCGTCATGTGTCTGGGTTAAATTTGCTTCACCCCGTTGCAATCTGTTTCTCCTTGATTTTCTACATTCAGCTGCGAAATGTCCATAGCCACCACAATTAAAGCACTTTACTTTACTCCTGTCAAACCTGCCACGACCACCTTGATTGTCCCTTTCTCTATGATCATTTCCAAACTGCTGACCGCTTCGACTGGATTTTTTCAACCATTCTTCATGTGTGAGCAAGAGCTTTCCTCCACTGTCACTCTCACGTTTCGACCATTCCTCCTCAGTCAATAAGAGTTGTTGTCCCTCCTTGCTATCCACTTGACCAGATATTCGTTCCTCATGTGCTTTTAGAGAACCGATTACCTCTTCAACTGACATTTTCTCGAGATCTCCAAATTGTTCGATAGCTGAAGCAATTTGCAGAAATTTCGATGGCACTGCCCTTAGCAATTTCTTTACAACATACTCTTCTCCAATTGTCTCTCCAAGTGCCCTGATATTCGCTACCAGACCATTTAATTTCATGCAGAAATCATCTAAATTCTCAGAATCTTTCATATTTAAAGACTCAAACTCAGATTTAAGAGTTTGAGCTTTAGCTTTCTTAACCTTCTCAGCACCCAACGAAACCGTCTTAATCGCCTCCCATGCTTCTTTTGCGGTTTTCCGTTCTGCGAGTGTCAACAGCAAATCTTCTGAAATACCTTGATAAATCATGGCCAAAGCTCGTTTGTCTACCTTGTCGTCCACATTGGCCTTTGGGTCTTTAGGGTCAATTGCTTCCCACACGTTATGTGCTTGCATGAAAACTCTCATTTTCATCGCCCACGCAGTATAGTTAGTCTTTGTTAACATAGGATAACTCAGACCTAGCTGCCCCTGCCCTTCTTTACTCTTACTTGACTCTGCCATTCCGTTTGACACAGGGTACTAATTGGGATAAAATAGCTCTGATACCAGATGTAAGTACTAAATAATAATCTGAGATAACAAGTAAATGATACTCTGAATAAAACACTACAATTGGGATTAATAATGAAGAAGAGTACACAGCTTATTTAAAGAGACCAGCTGAAACGCAAACTCTTTCCACGAAGCCTACTGAAACGCAACAACCTTAATCTACTACTCCTACTACAACGCTTAGTTGATTTATTCAAACATAATAAAAACAGATAAACAGATGAAACATGTTTAGATAATATCCCCAACATCCTTTCAGTATGAATGCGAAGGAGAATCTAGGAAACAATGATGACACGACAAAATGAAGGTATCATTTACTGGTCAATCTTTTAGGTCATCGCACTATACCTCTATACATTCTACTTGGTTAGATGAAAACAGTTACATTAATTTATATGTGTGCTTGCTTTAAAAGATATCTTGGATTCAATGAGAGTGCATACACTTGATATGAATATCTCTTTACATATATATATAGACATATTACAGTTGTACTTGATAATGTTTTGTCTTTGTGTTTTCTAATAGGAGTAATTTATAAAGTTTTTTGTAATATACATTTTATTGTAATTTTGAACTATATGAGCCATAAGATTTTATTTTACAATTTCACAATCTCATTTCTTTTTTCCTAATTAGTGCAGTGAGTTAATTGGTGTCCATCTTCATGTACAGAAAAAACTGAACGGCCAACTGAAACCAAATTAAGTTCATAACCGAGCGACAATGCAAACGTCCGACCGAAATCTTGTAGTTGGATTGATATTTTTCCCTCGCGTAATTATTTTATTGTTCTGGCGCGTAATCAATTCTTGGGGTACTGCATATGAGTCAAAGTGTCGTTTAGCTTTTAGAACTCCGCTTAGTAAAACATTCGAATTTAGAGAAAATTAAGTTAAGTTAAAAACTATTCAAATACTTCTTTATCTAGCTACAAACTCGAGTTTCTAGTTACATGACTCGTGTATGAATGAACTTATAATAATTAGTTTTAGTATTATTTTGCACTTTATTGATATACTGATATTAAATCCATTCGAGCTAGCTTAATTATGAGCCAAATTCGAACATATCAAAATTTTGTCTAGCCCAACTTCGTATTGAAAATCATGGTTCGGCCAAGCAAGAACTTGAGCTGAATTTAATGGAAACACAGTCAGTAATTGTCTCCAGGTACATGATGCTCAATTCCAGTACGACGGTACGTAAAAGAAGTCCATTAAGTGTATCACTTGTCAAAAGTAAAAATCAACCACCGCTGCCTGATCATCACGTACACTACAATAAATCTGGTCATTTACGACGGTTTTGTTATAGTGTCAGGGTGTTATTTAAGTGTATAATTACTACTGCAAGTCGGATATCATAAGTAATTATTAGCTGGATATCCTAAGTGTATATGAATGGTCCCGTTTGCTAGATGGCGTGCAGGTCAAATCATAAAAATGAGCAGTTGCAAGATCGCCAAAATTCAATCGGAGCTGAGTATTATCAAGATCTTGCAAGCATTTTAATTAGCCAGCTTACACTAATTTTTTGTAATCTCAGCTGATCAGGTTGCTGATACACTCACCTATAAGTCAAAGAAATTTACACTGTTGAAAAGACATAAACTTGATTATGAAATCACAGAAGTTTAAAATTCAAGTTACCGATGGTATGATTCTAAAGACTCATGTCCCCAACATAACTTTCATATCGAGCATCTACTTGTGTTTCAAGACCAGATGGGTTATATAATTTTTAATTGAATAAGACCTCCAATATATAGTGCATGGTTTCCGATAATAGTCTACTAGAAAAAGAAGATAGTGATTTAAGATGAATGTACGTGTGCACCAATGAGCTCTAGCTCAATTGGTACTTAGCACAAGAGGGCGGTGTGGACTAATGCAAGTATTTGCAGGCTTATAGCTGTTTCGCTGATCAGTTGAGTAGCTGGTTCACTACAAACACGCTCTATACACAGATATAAGATAGTATACTGCACCCTTTTTCTGATATGAAAACTAAAGAAGATGCAAAGTTCTGGGGTCGAATCGTATCACTTGTCACCGGATCCAAGAAAAAATAACGACTTGCACTGCCTTTTGTATTGACACATATTTATGGCCCTACATAATTTCAAATCACAACTTACAAGTCTAAATTTAAAAATACTTGGTGTACAAAATTGAATACAACAGAATTACATGTATTACGTTTTAAGTGATATATGGCTCCCCGATTTTCACATCAACAACCCTTATTAAAATATTTTAACATCAATTGTCATGTTATTTTATATAAATTTTTTTACAATTCTATACACCTCGCATTACTCATATAAATTACAATAAATTAGGTCCAACAACTAATAATATATAGGTTCAATAATTAAGATACAAATGTAAATTACAATAAATTTGGTCCACCGATTAGTATAGGCCCAATGATTTGGATAACTTCTGCAATATCATTCTACTCTTGCAAAAAAAATTCATTGAAAATGAAGCAACCAAATTTATATATAGTAAAAACTATAAATACTTGTATAATATTGTTACAAGTTTATTATAAAAATTAATATAATAAAGAGAAGAATTCATTTAGTGCTACAACAATGTTATCATAACATTCATTGACACGTGTCACATCCTTATCTCTTGCAGCATAATCCAGTTGAGAAACATTATTGAACAGAACGGAATAGAGATTCCTAAGTTGAGGCCTTTGAGTAGGAGGTTTGGATTGAATAATAGTATACAAATCTTGCTTAAGAAGTGCAGAGCTTCTTCTCAAATCCTTCTGAGCTTCTTTCCAAGATTCCAGTTCCAGAATTTCTTTGACTTGTAATAAACTTTGTGCATGGGATTTGATTCCAGCCTCGGCCTCTTCAACTGTTTGGTCAGGCACAGTCAATGAAAAATCAAATGCATGGGCTTGTTTTGTGGGGCTGCTGCATGAAGGGAGTAATGAGAGAAGTGGAATGAGTAGAGATGATCTTCTTCTGGTGGGAATGGAATTGATAGGAATTTGGGTTGGTGTTTGAAATGGAACTGAGAAGAATGGTGGATTGGAAATGTGAGGTTGGGAATGGTTTGGTTTTGATAAGCACTGGAGTTTTTGTAGTGCCATGGATACAGCTAGTTTGTGTGTTCAGTTTGTAGGTAATGGAACTGTATGGGCGGCTTATCTCTTCATACTATGACTAATCTATACCCATGTTAAACAAAAGTTTGTTCCACATCCACTTGAAATTTGAGAGTGTTCTAAAACAATTTAAAATTGTTTTATTCAGTTTATATTCTTAAAAACATATAAAAATTAAGTATATTAAATGCAAATTTTAAATCTGACAGTAATATATAAAGATACTGAACTTATTTTTTAAAAATATCATATTACTGTATACAGTTACATGTACACTTGCATACTCATTTCCTCCATGGCAAAATTAACCAGAGCATATAAGACTAAGAGGCTTTTTTCATGAGAAGTATATAAATCAAAAGATAAAGTGGATGTTCTTCCAAGATATTCATAGACATTTTTTTAAAAAAATTAAGAAGTTCTTTCTAGATTTCTGACATGATCAAAATATATTTGTTTTCTTTAATTTTTTCTACTACTTCCACATAATTATATTTTAATCTTAGTTATGAAATGGTAAGAATTTATCTTTTGTCAATACAGATTTTTGATCAAACTCATCCCCCAATTTTTTAGAATGAATACTCATTTATAAGCGTAATTATTAAAAAGAAACAATCTAAGTAATCTGGTGTACCCTTCATTTCTAGTAAGCAGGATGTAAAATGACATATCTATAAAACTTAAGTACTTTTTTGATAACTTGAACGTATTATTGCTATTACATGCAGAATATATACCACGAATCAGATGGAGCCGTAGATGGAGAAATCTTACATTGCGAAGTCCAACTTCCAAGAATAGTCGGTAGTTAATAGTAGGGTTTCCAGAAGTGGTGCAGATACTTCCACGAAAATGAAGTGAAGCTGTACTGCTTATATTGACTTTTTAAGTCTTTATTTTATTCATGTCCTACTGAAACCTAACTCTGAAAATTATGCTACATCATTATTATCTTCAAGAATCAACAAGTACAAACAAATGTCCATTTTCCGATATAATCACAAAGAGGCCGAATACATAGAGATGATTTCAAGAATCGTTGATTTTTTGTAAAATTCATTAAGAATTGGTTACTTTTAAAGTATATAGAGAAAGAGATGGCCGATGCAACTATTGGATTTGCAGTTGAAAGGCTTAGTTATTTTTTAACCGATCAAGTGAAGAAGAGGACTAAAAAATGGTTTAAGGTGGCTCAAAGAGGAATTGGGCTACCTCCAGTCCTCTGTAAGAGATGCATAATCAAGACAACAAATGGATCACCTGATCAACCAATGGATAGAAAATGTCCGAGATGTTGCCACTGACGTTGTGCTTATATTAGATCGTTTTAGTGTCCTCAAGGAAGACCATGCAGCTTCTAAAAGAGGTGCTCTGGATCGTGTGCAGAACTTGTGCAAGAAAGAAGCTAATCTTTATCGTATAGGTAAGAAAATTAAGGTCACTGAAGGAAAGAATTGTGGAGATCAAGAACAGGCGAAATGAGTACGGTATTAACAACCTTTCAACTACTTGGATGGTAAAAAAAGAGAAAAAGAACGTACTAAGAGCCACCTCTTTTGAAAACCATGTAGATGTGGTTGGTTTTGAGGATGCTGTAAAGACTTTGCTGGATGAAATTCTGAGAGAGGATCCATCCCTTAAAGTGATTTCAATTCACGGAATGGGGGGCTTGGGCAAGACTACCTTGCTGGTAACTTATACCACTCCAGAGAGTTGATGCATTTTGAGGATTGTGCTTGGGTTTGCGTCTCTCAGGAATATAACATCAAAGATGTTCTGAAGAGGATAATAAAGTCTTTTGTGAGACATGACCTGGATTTGTCGAATTTGGATGAGATAGACTTGCTACAGCACCTGCGGAAGTTACTTGAAGATCGTGGTCGCTATGTAGCCGTGATAGATGATGTATGGGAAAAGATGAAGCAAGCCTTTCCAGACAAGAAGAACGGTAGTAGAGTCGTTGTAACTGTTTTTACTAAAATTTAATGGGTTAAATGCTATGGGTGAATTGATTTCGGAAATATTGTAAATTGAGTAAGTGAATGCAAGTAAATAAATAAGACAGAGGAGATTGTTGACGCGGAAAACCCTAGAGAACGGAAAAAATCGCGGGTGGGTTTATGTACCCAACCAAAGTATGATCCACTAGAATGTAAAGTACAAGTTATAAGGGATAGAATTTAAAGTGTTTATATGGACAATTAAGGTTAACATTCTGGTTGTTCCTGCTGGTGTTTCAAGGGTTGAACGTCGGGTTTGGGTGTTTGTTTTCTATTTTCTCCGGGAAGAATTCGAACTGAGGTGTTTGTGTGTGTAGAGTTGTTAGGGTTGTAATTCGAGCCGAGATTTTTTGAGCTCGACTCGAACTCGACTCGATTAACTCGGCTCGACTCGACTCGAACTCGTTATCGAGCTTGAGCTCGAACTCGAACAAGATTTTAGGCTCGATTAAAAACTCGAGCCGAGCCGAGTTTTTTTGAACTCGACTCGAGCTCGACTCGATAAACTCGAACTCGAACTCGACTCGACTCGAACTCGAACTCGGTTAATTTTTTATATTTTATTAATATTTTTATTTTTTATATATATTATTACTTATGCTATTAATATTACTTATATTTTTCTATATTTTTATTTTTTTCCATTAATATAACTTGATGCTATTTTTATTTGTTATTTATATGATTAATGATATTTTATTTTACTTATATTATTAATATGACTTATGTCTTTCTATATTTGTTATTTACATGATTGATAATTTTTTTTGATTATGTATATATATTTTGATATTGGTAGTCTTTTGTCATTTTCTGTATATTTGAGGGGACCCTTCCATACTTTTATTTATTTGAAAATATTTGCATTTGTTTTTTTTCAATCGGTTGCTTCAAAGTTTAGATGACTTCCTATATATTAGTCCATTTTTCTACCCAATGGTGTTTTTTTGGTCAACCTTAATATACTAATCATGTCTTCCATAACCTCATTACGATTCTACCATATTTGATTAACAAACTTAACACTTAACATTGTAATAGTGATACATATATACTGAAATTTCATGTAACATTTATTTTGTTTCAAAAATAATTTTGTTTTGAACTGAGTTGGATTTGTATTGCATCAATAATTAATATTTTATAGAAAAATAAGAATTTATTAATTTGAAAGAGTAAAATAAAAAACTAAAAAGAATCAAATTGGAGTTGAAGCAAGTAAAATTGTTATCGAATTTCGTTTGATTTTATTTTAAAATTAAAAGGACAGTTACGAATTTTACATCAACTAATCTATTCAATATAGGGTTTCTATTTTTTTTGTTTAAATCATGAATCTATAGAATATTCCTTTATTTTAGACTCAAAAGTTATCATTTATTTCAAAATTTAACGGTCCTTTATAGTAATAATGTATTAATACTATATTGATATTTAATTATAAATTTGATTCATACTTTTGATAGTTGTCTAAATTCTAATTCAGATGTCAACTAATTAGATCTAAATTTATAATTTAGTGATAAGTTAATATGTATATTATACAACTATGATATAAATTACACCAAAAAAAGTTTTATTATGATGTTTTGCTATTAATTAAAATTATTATTTTTATAATTGTTATTTATTAATGATTTAATGTCTATTGCATACTTTTGTTTTAAAAAAGATAAAAATTACTTTTCTCCCCCGAGTCCCGACAATAATAAAATAATCATTTTACTTTATTTATCATATATATAAGTATACAATATACAATATAAAAAATAAGTACATTTTAAGAAATATATTGATAGAGTTAAACAATGTTACTAGAATAGATTATTTGAAAAATTATACTAACAAAGGTGTTGTTATTTATTTTCTAGTTTATACATGTATTTGAATGTGTTGTTTGATTTACCTCAAAACACATGTATGTTATTTTGAATATTTATTTATTGTTATTAATAGTGAAACTAATATTTTTAAATTATAAGTCAAAATTTCAAAAAAGAAAAATATGTTTATGAAGGTAAAAATAAAACTCGAATAACTCGATAAGAACCCGATAACTCGAAAATATGTTAAAAACTCGATAAACTCGTAGGCTCGATAAACACGATAAGGACTCGATAACTCGAAAATATGTGAAAAAACTCGATAAACTCGAAAACTCGTTAAAAACTCGTTAAACTCGAAAACTCGTTAAAAAACTCGTTAAGTTCAAAAACTCGCGAACTGCTCGAACTCGGCTCGTGTATTACCCGAGCCGAGCTCGAACACACAATTCAGGCTCGATTATTTTCAGGCTCGACTCAACTCGATAAAAAAAAGCTCGAACTCGACTGTAAAAAACTCGAACTCGGCTCGACTCGGCTCGAATTACAGCCCTAAGAGTTGTTGCTGTGTTTTTTTCCTTACTCCCTCTTATCTCCTTAGTCTTCCTTCCTTTTCTCTAACTTCTCCTTCCTTTTCTCTCATTCAAATCGTGGTTGTTGGTGATGGAGATAATCTTACCTATTCTTCCTCCTTGTTATTCGGAGTTAGCTGGACTGAGTCGTACTCTCAAATGTCTGCTTCTTTTGCTGATGTTATTCAGGACAACTTCCTCGTGTTCCCGTCGTGACGTGTCGTCTTGTTCTTGCCGTGAACCTCTCCTGTCATATCTGCAATTTTGATGTATAACCATAGCCCCAGATTTTATAAGTAAGGAAACTAAAATTTATAAAATCTTTAACTCAGCTTTGGAAACCAAAAATCTATTGTCATAATTAGATACATATGGGCATACGTCTCTTCCCCTCTTGGTAATCGCCACGTTAGATGCGTTGATACACATGCACTGGCTCTCCATTTTCCAAAAAACCCTCTCCCGTGTTTATCTTTGCCCTTCATCTTCCCTATATACACTCACAACTTCTTCTTCTGTATCTTTATTCACCGCACCTATTCAAGTCTCTTGCTTCCTTTGCCACAAAACCAATCTATTTTTCTTTCTACAACAATGGCAAAAAAATCCGCTCGTAGCTCTGAGAGTCATAGCGAATCCCCCAAAACTTCACCCGAAAACCCTAACTGGATTATGACCAATCTATTGGATGCCCATGACAGTCAGCGGAGCTTAATCAAATCAGAACGGTTTGAGAAGATGAAGCTACTTTTCTATACTTACGCTAACTTCATTGTTCCGGACTCGACTGTTCGTGCTGATTCATTCAAGAAGGGATGGATATGTTTTTATTACTATCCATTTGACATTGGGCTTGTTATCCCTTTCTCCAAGTTTGTTTCTGGTGTGTTAACTGCGTTGAACATATCTCATGGGCAACTGATGCCATTTGCATGAAGGGTTTTGGCATATCTGGATGCTATTGAGGAGAAGCATAGACTGAATATTGATGTTGGTGTTGTGAAGCATTCCTATGGTCTCAAGAAGTTTAGTAATTGTAGAGTTGGTTTCACGAATAAGGACACCGAGGATCCCTTGATACTCAATAATGAAACCATCAATGATAGGAATTGGAAGAAAGAATATGTATTTGC